>NW_008337285.1:773216-774426 GCF_000622305.1 Nannospalax galili
CTTGAAAAACCTAAAAAAAAAATCCAGATCTGAAAATAATACTAATGTATGGATGGAACATACACACATTATTACCACTATCTTAAAGCAATGTGCAAAAGGTCAGAGTATGAATCTGCAGGATTAGATTCTAGACTGAGCTCTGCCACTACCACTGAATGTGCCAAAGCCACCATCTCTTAAGTGTTAAACAAGATGGTTTAATTCAATAATTGTCTTCTTTGTGCTGGCCACTGTTCTAGGAGGTTTCTTTTAACCACTGGAATAATTCTGTAAGGAATTCACCGTAACATCAGTTTGTTGGATTAATAATTGACTTTTGCATTTACCACTCCAAAATTTGTTTCTATAATGCTTGACTCTTACTTTAAATTATGATACCTTTAGTCAAAAAATGGTCTTATTTAAGCATCAGTATCAAGGTCAAGGACTTGTCAGAATAAAGCACAGGCAATACAAACAAAAACAATGAGAGATTATAGTCCAACAGATAATGATTCCCCAAAACATAACCCAAGACCGAAAGTGTCATGAGAACACTGCGTAAGTTACCTTTTTCCTTGTTGTGAATAGATAGTTGATATGAAACAACTTGAAAGAGGAGGGATTTATTTTGGGTTATGATGTGAGGGGATATAGCCCATCATGGCAAGGAAGGCATGCTGCAGACAGCTCCATGGTTGTGGAGCACATGGCTGAGACTCCTTAGTCCCTCAGATCTCCAGGGGTCAAAGAGCAGAGAGTAAGAAATGCTGGTTTTCTCCTTTTTCTTTTTCTTTCTTTCTTTTTTCTTTTGTTCACTCTGGGACCCAAATCCAAGGAGTGGTACCACCCATGTTCAAAGTGGGTCTTCTCTTTTCAGTCAAATCTCTCTGGAAACATGCTCATGAACACACACAAAAGTACGTCTCATTAATTCTATAGGTGTTTCTTAATCCAGTCAAATTGAGGACAAAGCTTAGTCTTTTTAATCTTTTTCATATTCTCTCTCTCTCTCTCTCTCTCTCTCTCTCTCTCTGAAGGAAACAGAATTGAGAGGTTGCTTTGCTCTATTTTTAGCTTAAAGCTTATTTTTTAAAAAAGACTGCCTAATAGAATGGGACAATTTGGTTAGGGCATAGGATTAGTTTACTGGTTTGGAATAAAATATGTTGTTAATGCTATTTATTTTCAAGTTTCTCAACTACAGTGGTTTGAATGAGGGATGTTC
>NW_008337285.1:774439-787610 GCF_000622305.1 Nannospalax galili
AGGTTTAGGAGGTGTAGTCTTGCTGGAGGAAGCTATCACTGGGTGGGGCGGGCTTTGAGAGTTTATGGCTATTCCTATTCTTAGGCTGTTTCCCTCTACTTCCTGTGTATGATGGAAAATGTGAGTGCTCAGCTTTCTGCCCTGGTCACCTCTGTTGCAATGCATCCCCACCATTATGGACTTTTACCCCTCTGGAACCATAAGCAAAAGAAACTTCCTTTTTATAAGTTGCTTTGGTCAGAGTTTTATCACAAGAGAAAAATAGCTAATACACATAATCTGCAACATTTCCAGATATGTAAAAGGCAAGACTGAAACCCATGTTGAAGGATTATATTTTGAATAAAGTACCTGTAAGTAAAGGCTTGGGACAGTTTTTAGAGCCGAAAACATAGAATGTTAAACTGACAATGTAATTAAAAAAAAATCACCTGGCTCAACTGCATGAATGCAAAAAGTAGAGCACAAAATGTAGGTGACTTGCCTGGGGGTCTCAGAGCCTGAAGCTCTAAGATATACTAGCTTTGCCTTCAAAGAGCTATTAATTCTGACCCTTCCATTCTTACTAGCTTAGGCCTCTAGCTCCATATTTCATGTATTTTTAAATACTTTATGTATTATTTTAATTTTATGTGTATGAGTGTTTGTCTACATGTATGTAAGTACACCACCTGTGTGCAATGCCTGCAAATGCCAGAAGATGGTGTTGGATCCCCTGGAGATGGAGTTATGGATGGTTATTAGCCACCATGTGGGTGCTGGGAATTGAACCCACGTCCTCTGGAAGAACAGCAAGTGTTCTTAATTGCTGAGCCATCTCTCTAGCCCCTAGCTCCATATTTCTTAGTAGAAGCTCCTTCCATCAGGACTACCCAAATTACCACTACTAATCTTTGTGTAATCAAGAATTGGAGTTTGTTTTATTAAGAAGATTCTATACTTTCCATTTCACAACCTGGAGAAGTTTAGGTTTGAAAGTTGAAGGCACTTGGGGCCAGAGAGCACTGCCTGTTCTTACAAAGGACCCAGGTTCAGTTCCCAGCACTCACATGGTAGCTAATAGAACTGTCTGTAACTCTAGTTCCAGGGGATCCAAGGCCCTCTTCTGACCTCCATGGGCACTGTGCAACACTGGCAAACTTATATACATACAGGCATTATACTTATATACATGAAATAAAAATAATAAAATTTTTTATTGAGTTTTTAAATTTCATACATTTCCCACTCAAATCCAGACCCCCCTCCCCTATTCTCCCACTGAACCCTACGCACTCTGCCAAAATATACTGAGTCCTATTCATTCAGGTGTTTGTAACCCAATGTCTTTCAGTGTAAATGTATCCACTGGAGTCTAGCCAGCCCATCTGTAAGTCATACTCTCCCTCACCCAGCAGCAATCATTCTCAAATAGTTTTCAATCCAGTGCTGGCCTACCACCTATTTTTCACCTCTCCTTTGGGCCCTTGTTTCATTGAGCCATCATGGGTCCCGTGCTTGATGCCACCACTGCCACAGGCTCAAATGAGCAAGCCTCCAGTGGCCTGGAAGCCTCCACCTCCCTGTGTTCACGAACCAGCCCTGGATCTTAAAATCTTTCTGCCTCCTCTTCTGCAATGGTCCCTGAGCCGTGGGTGAGTGAGGGTCCATATAAGAGTCCCATCCTACACTCTACAGTCTCTTATTCTCTAAAACTTGGGCAGTTGTGGCTTTGTGGGTGCATCACACTCTGATGCATATGGAAGCCTCACTGGTGATACCTGAGGGGTGCATTAAGTCCTCTTTCTATCCCTTATTCCACTATGTTCCATAAGCCTTAGTTGTAGAGATTTGACTGCAGATGTGCCACCTAGCCCTGGGCATCTCCCAGGCACAGAGAATAATTTTTATATTTTAGTGGTGATGCACACCTTTAATCCCAGCACTTGGGAGGCAGAGGCAGGCAGATTTCTGTCAGTTCGAGGCCAGCCTGGTATCTATAACAAATTCAGTCCAGGTAGGGCTACAGGGAGACCCTATCTCAGACCAAAAAAAAAAAAGAAAGTGTAAGCTGGTTGTAGTGGTGCATGCTTTTAGCTCATCACTCAGGAGGCAGAGGCAGGCAGATCTCTTTGAGTTCAAGTCCAGCCTTGTCTACATAGTTCCAGGCCAGCTGGGGCTACAGGGAGACCCTCTCTTCCCCAAAAGGAAAGTTTAAGTCTCTTGTCAATGACAACCCAGTACAACATGCCTTATTTGGTTAATCTACTTTTGACTACTAAACTCCAAAACTCTAAATATAAATCTCTACCATATACATATGTGAGATGCATATTCATTGTAACTCCTCTTTCAATGAAATAAAACTGTGCTTATACTATAGCTAAGAAGATAAAACTTTGTGGGAAGCAAGCGCGGCTGAGTCAGCCAAAGATGGTGCCTTGGTTGGCTGCCAAGTCTCGTGACTCCAAGATTCCTGCCTGAGGCGCTTTGGCTGGTTGCCAAGTCTCGTGACCCTCGTTTGTTTACTTCAACCCGCGCAAGCGCAATGAGCCTGATCATGTGCTGCCTGCCTGATCAGAGACATCATCGAGCATGATCCTGCTACGTGGCCCAATAAGCTGCCTCTCTGCCTGCCTGGTGTGTGTGTGTGTGTGTGTGTGACCTGATTGGTCCTGGCTGGGTGGAGGGCTGTTGGGAACTATATAAATGGGGACTGAAGTGCATAATAAAGGAAGAGAAGAAGAAGCTTGAACCTCACCTTGGTGTCTGTGTCATCTCTCCTGGACTCTGCTGGATGGAGTCTTGGGTCGCGGCAAATGGTGGCCCATACGGGGACCTCGGAAGTCTTAAAGGTTACTCCAGAGTGGTAAGTATAGAAGGTTGTAAGTAAATTGCTAGCAGAAGTTCCCTAAGAGAAGGGACGGAGAGAAGTTTCCACACGGTGGAACGGATGCGAAAGATCCCTAAGAGAAAGGACGGAGAGAAGTTTCCACATGGTGGAACAGATGTGAAAGATCCCTAAGAGAAGGGACGGAGAGCTAGGCCCGCTTAACCATGGGTGACGGTGGATCGAAAATAAAAGTGCATATTGCGCTGGTACAATTGTTGAAAAGGAGTGGGATTAAGTTAAAAGCGGAAATAGTTGAAAAATTCTTAGATACAATTGTTAGAGAGACTCCCTGGTTCTTGGAAGACGGGTATGTTAACTCTACCTCTTGGGAGCGACTAGGGAGGGATTTGTTGGAAAAGGATATAAAAACTCCTCTTCCTAGAGGGACTTTAGCCATTTGGACATTAGTCCGAACATGCCTCACAGATAAAACAGGGAAGTATCAAGATGACATAGCCCAAGGCGCTCAAGCGCTTGAGTAAATGAAAGAGGAGCGTTCTGAGCAGAGCGCTCATACTGCTTCCCTAGAGGAAGAAGATGAAGAATATGATGAGGAAGATTTAGAAAGTGTTATGGAAAAATTGAGGTTAGAAAACAAGGCAGGAACTGAGCAGGGCGGGGCTCTTAAGAGGCCTGCCAAACCTAGTGCCCCTCCCTGGGGCGGAAGCTGTACTTCAAATGATGCTGCTCTTAAAGCTTGGAAAATGCTCACAGGGTCAGGCAGCTTTAATGACAGTTTATCAAAAGTTATACAGGGGCCAAATGAGCCGTTTGCTGACTTCCTTGCCCGACTGATGGAGACAGCTGGACGAGTGTTCCCTAATGTGGACTCAGCAATGCCATTGGTGAAGCAATTAGCCTATGAGCAAGCTAATAAAGCATGTAGGGATGCTATACGACCCCATAAGAATAGGACTTTAGATGTTTGGATAAAGTTATGTAGGGACATAAATGAGAGTGTTATCCAAGGGCAAGCCTTGGCTGCAGCTATTGTGGCAGGGTTAAGAGGAGGACAGCCTGTCCGAGGAAGGGTGAAACAACAGCCAGGGTGCTTTCAATGCGGACAGGAAGGGCACTTTAAGAGAGATTGCCCTAATCCACTACAGCATAATGCCAAACTACCTGCACAGGGTCCGTTATTAAGTAGAACCCCCAGGCTTTGTCCTAGGTGTCAGAAAGGAAATCATTGGGCCTGGGAATGTAAATCAAAGTTTGACCTCTGAGGTAACCCCCTGCCTCCTGCTAAGTTTGGCGCTAGGCCAAAAAACGGGAGGACAGGCCCAGTGCCTCAGGGCCCACAAATATATTGGGCAATGCAAGTCACTCATCCTACCCCTCAGCCATGGCCCATAATGCAGCAGGCAACGCAACAGATTCCCATCAACAGGGGAACTTGGACTGCACCAGAAGAGTCAGCCCAGGAAGTGCAGGAGTGGACCTCTGTGTCACCACCAGACTCGTACTAACACCCCCAGATGGGGGTCCAAGTGATTGAATCAGACTTTAAAGGGCCCCTTCCAAAAAATACTGTGGGGCTTCTAATTGGGTGCAGCTCTACAACTCTGAAGGGTTTAATAATTCATCCAGGGGTTATTGATTCAGATTATACAGGGATTGTAGGGATTATGGTTTCTTCTCCTAGAGGAATAGCTCTCACAAACTCCAGAGATCATATAGCCCAGATATTAATCCTTCCCAGTATCCATGCAAACTATCCATCTAAAGCTTCTATTAGAGGGAGCAGTGGTTTTGGATCTTCGGGGGGGCCACAAGCTTGGTTAAACCTTCCAGAGATCGTATAGCCCAGATATTAATCCTTCCCAGTATCCATGCAAACTATCCATCTAAAGCTTCTATTAGAGGGAGCAGTGGTTTTGGATCTTCGGGGGGGCCACAAGCTTGGTTAAACCTTGATATGAATGATAGACCTTTACATACTTTATGTGTTGAAGGAAAAAAATTTTTAGGACTTTTGGATACAGGGGCTGATAAAAGTATTATTAAGTCATCTGAATGGCTTACAAATTGGCCTTTGTAACAATCTAGTCAAACCCTGAGAGGCTGGGGGGATGCCCAGGATCCCCAATGCAGTGCTAAAGTTCTAAAGTGGAAAGATAGTGAGGGGCATGAAGGAGTTTTTCAACCTTTTGTGATGAAGCTGCCCATCTCACTACGGGGCAGAGATGTCATGGCTCTGATGGGAATGCGGATGCTTACAGACTCAGAATATAGTACCCAAAGTTCAGTTACAAAATTGGAATAGTACTGTAGGCAATGTACATTTCAGCCCCGCCTCAGCCACGCTAAGCCCCTTACTGTATAACATCAAGAACCTGGCCAATCGTATGGAGTGGATGCCAGGGATGAAAATCCCTCTGGGTCCAATAAAATAAGCTCTTTACCCTTTTACCATATATTTCTACTAATGATTCTAATTTTGCAAATTATGCCTATCAAAATCCAACTCTAGATAAACCTGAAAACCCTTTTAATGTTTGGGTTTTGTGTGGCATCAATCCAGTTTATGTGTCACTCCCGTAGAATATCAAAATTTCTCCAGAGCCAGTAATTCTAAAGATCTTTCAGTTATACTCCGAGGCAACTAGAGCAAAGACTTTGACAAGAAGCTTGCTGAATTGCGTGCAGCAGTGGTGGCAGTCAATGCTACGAGAGTTCAAGTCGCTTCCATAGAAGACTGGCTAAATGTCTTTCAAGGGACTTTTTCCTTCCTCAAAGATTGGGGAGGAATGGCGTTTTGGGGGTTCCTGCTTATATGTGTGTGTGGGTGTATGATATGGTGCATGTGTAAAATGAGGCAGAAAACAGAATTTCAATAACAAATGCTCACTCAGGCTATGGAAGCAATGGATAAAGGCGAGTCTCCCTCTGTATGGTTAACCATGCTGGACCGGTAGTCAAAGACTACCTCATGGACATACCAACCTAAGGCAGACTGCCAGCCAAGCTGCTGAACAGTTGATGACGGGTAAGGATGTTACATGGAAGGGGGCAACCTAAGACAGGCACTGGTCCTTTAACCTTTGTAATAAAACAAAAAGGGGGAGATGTGGGAAGCCAGCGCGGCTGAGTCAGCCAAAGATGGCGCCTTGGTTGGCTGCCAAGTCTCATGACTCCAAGCTTCCTGCCTGAGGCGCCTTGGCTGGCTGCCGAGTCTCGTGACCCTCGCTTGTTTACTTCAACCCCCGCAAGTGCAATGAGCCCGATCATGTGCTGCCTGCCTGATCAGAGACATCATTGAGCATGATCCTGCTATGTGGCCCAATAAGCTGCCTCTCTGCCTGCCTGATGTGTTTGTGTGTGTGTGTGTGTGTGTGTGTGTGTGTGTGTGTGTGTGACCTGATTGGTCCTGGCTGGGGGGAGGGCTGTTGGGAACTATATAAATGGGGACTGAAGTGCGTAATAAAGGGAGAAGAAGAAGCTTGAACCTCACCTTGGTGTCTGTGTCGTCTCTCCTGGACTCTGCTGGACGGAGTCTTGGGTCGCGGCAAAGCTTGAATTTAATATCAACTCCTTAGTCATCTGGCATGAAGCTAGCCTGGATTCATCACCCCACTCAACCATGTCAGCTTTCTACAAACTCCTCACCATGTCATAAGCATGCCATATACTGGTACAATTCCAGGCCTGTGCTCATTCTGATCCCTTCAGCTCCTCTGTCATAAGGGTTGTCTCCATCTTTCTTCAACTCCTAAATAATTTTCATTGTTCAACTCTAAGCTCAAGTTATTACTTCTCCGAGAGACACTTGCTGTGTACCTTATGACAGAATTCAATATCCGTTCCTTTGTGTGTCCATACCACCCAATACCTGTTTTTTATTTTGTATTTTAATTATCTTAAAATAAATTTTTATTAGTGAATTTATTTATTATGTGTATGAGTGGTTTTGTGCATGTATGTAAGTGTACCCATACATGCAATTCCCATGGAAATCAGAAAATGGCAGTTGAATTCCCTGGGATTGGAGTTAGGAACAGTTCTTAGCTGCCATATAGGGGCTTGGAACTGAACCTGGGTTCTCTATAAGAGCAGCCAGTGCTTAACCATTGAGCCATCCCTCTGCCCTGATATTTTAATTATTTAATAATGTATTTGAATCTCATAGTTGACTGGATCTCCTTGACGGAAGTATATTATTTTTGTCTATAAAAGGAATTAACATTTTCATACTTAAATAGAGAAGCAGGTATAATAAATTTATCTCATAAGCCAGAAAGGTTGGAAAAAGCATCAGGATGTAGAGAATATACATGTCTATTCTCTTTATTTAGTAGTGACAATTACTCCTTGGATGTTTGTCTTTATAATAGAAGTAGAATCTGAAATAGAAAATTCAGATGACTTTCCCAGGGCTGCAGATCTTAAGTGTGGCAGAGCTGGGATTCCACAAAATTTTTCTAAACTCAAATTCAAAGATTCTTTCTAATGTTCGTCTGTGGTTTCCTATTGTATCTCCAGTCTTTAGGCTACAATAAGAAACCTCAAACATGCTCCCCTATGGAAGGTCTGGGTTGAAGTGGACTCCTGAAGGGCACACAGGCATTAGAACATTCTGCTTTTATAATTTTGGAATGACCAAATATTCACCTCCAAATATGACTGAGCTTGCTTTTCTTATCATCTTCGTAGACGTCCCTGTTTGCTAATTCTTCTGTGCTCACATATAAAAGCATGCCTGAGCCTGTAGGGTCATATCGCATTTCTTATATGGAAAATGGGCTGTCTGCCAACAATGTGAATTTCAATCTCCAGCCCGACCTTCTTTCCCAAACTAGCATTAAATACTTTGCTGATGTGCATTTGTTATTTTAAGTGGAATGCATTGTTTTCATGCCCAGAGCAGACATTATTTACTTATTTACTTATTTCAGGCACTGACATTAAAAGTAGAACTACCTACCATGCACTAGATGGTTGATACAAGCAAGTGCTCTGAGGTGACAAGAAAGAATGGCCTTTGCACAACCTTCACTGGGTGGAGACAGTACAAAGAAACGAAACTGCAGAATAGCATTCTCATGAAACAGTGCCAAGGACCTTTCTTAAGTACGCTGGTTGTGAACAGCAGACTCACAGAGGGTTTATTTATGAGGTTTCTGAGAGCTAGTGGCTGGAAGGCTTAGCGAGCTAACTGTGCCCCACACATTATATATAAGGAAAATGAAGTGTGCAGAGATAAAACAGCTTATGCCAGGTCAAACAAAAGCTGGTGGAAAGTTAGGAACAGAATCTGCAAATCCTGATATTCTGGTTCCAGTATCATCCACTGTGCTCTCTAAACAAAGGATGTGAGCATCTCAGCTTCATAATGAGTACAAGCTTTGGAAGAAGTAGGTGTGTGGCTGTACGCTGACTTATCATCAGTAGCTCTGCGACATAAGAGGCTTCTTAATCTCTCAGAGCTTCAGTTTCCAAATCTGCAAAATTAAGTAAAAAGTGTGTCCACTTTTGAGAGTGCCTAATGCATAGCATGCTTGTGAAGATAAAATATTGCATACATAGGAAATTCTTAGCATACTCTCTAACACAGTAAGCTCTCTCAATAAATGTTCATTTTTTGTGAAGAAAACCAGTTTACTGCTCTATTCTTTTTCCTTTATCTTGTGAATTACTCTAAGTATACAATTAGTACTGGCTGCTATTTCTCCTTTTTATAGGAATGACAATTGAATACCCAAACCACTTTAAAATGGAAGGAGGACACAGTATGACTAGTTTTTGTTGGTTTAATTGTTTTGTTTTATTTTGTTTTTGATATGGGTCTCCCTCTAGCTGCAGCTGACCTGAAACAGGCTATGTAGACCAGGTTGACCTTGATCTCACAGAGATCCACTGACCTCTGCTTCCTAAATACTGGGATTAATGGTGTTTATTAGTTACTTTTCTGTTGCTGTGATAGAAGCACTGACCAAAACAACTTATAAAAGGAAGAGTTTATTTGAGCTTCAGATTCCAAGGGAGTTACTGTCTGTCATGGCAGGGAGGCATGGTGGCTGGAGGTGGCTGGAGCAGGAGCTCTCACATCATCACCAAGCACAGAAAGCAAGAGAATAATTGGAAATCAGGCAAGGCTTAAGAACTCTCTAAGCCCACCCCTAGTGACATGCTTCCTCCAGGATAGCCACACCTTCTAAGACCTCCCAAAACAGTGCCACCATGTGGGTACAAAATGTCCAAATACTTAGAGCCTATGGGGGGCATTTTCATTTAAACCATCACAAGGTGTATACCACCACACATGGTTCATAGTATGACTTTCTAAGTGACAGAAGTTAACGTAACTTAAATATATGTGTACGGCTTAAGGTTTCCTAACTACAATACATTCAAAATATCTTTCTTTAGACATAGCTTCTAGTATTGGTTGGCTGTTCTCAAAGCAATTCTGAAAGTGTGGATGATTACACAACATTCCGGAGGTAACTACAACAATCATTATTTGATGTTTCTGGTTAACTGTCTCTGGGATACTGTCTTTAATAAAGAGTTTTATTTTGCTTAAGTCACACATACATTCCTCTCATCTGCTCACCCTTCAATTGCCATCAGTCAGCAGTGTGTCCTGGAAATACATTTAAAATGTTTAATGTATCTATTAATTTGGTTATTTATTTTTATTTTATGTGTATGCATACACATTGCTATACACCTGTATAGCAATGCCCTCTGAAGCTAGAAGAGGTCACCTGACGCCCTGGAACTGGAGATACAAACAGTTGTTAGCGGCCATATGGGTGCTGAGAATCAAACCCAGGCCCTCTGAAAGAGCAGACAATGCTCTTAACCATTGAGCCATCTGCCCACCCCCCGGAAATACATTTTTATTTATTCATACCAGAACCCAGAGTCTATTTGTGAGCACAGTCACAATGAGAATATTTTGAATGAAAAAGGCACACGGAGATAAAATTTGCAGTGTGGAAAATATTGCTTGTGGTGGTTAATAAATCCCTAATAACCGTGGACCCCCTGGAAATGGCGCGAATGCTCAAGAGAGGTGACATTACCTTTAGCATCCAACACTATACAGCATGGTCCTGCTTGAAGTATAGCTCCAAAGTCAGAACAATCAGTCAGCTATGTGGGAAACTGGAGAAAGGAAATCCCTCTTATCACCACGAAGTGATTGTGGGAATCACTAAAGAATTTGTTCTTCACTGCTCCTTTAAGTGCTATGAAAGACACCAAAAGACATCTAATATTCTTATTTGAGTTTGCTTCTGTGTCCAGTTTCATGCATTATCTTTTAATAATTTGAGCCAATCCTTCTTTTCCAGAAAATGTGCAATTTCATTTTATTCTCATGAATACTTTTGATATGCAGTTGGTTGAATTTACAAGTGCAGAATCTACAGATACTGTACATAGGTATGTATCTTTCCACATAGATACATACAATAGAAAGAACAGGTAGTTGATTCATGAATTTATTCTTCAGTTTCATTCATAATATTTATTTTCATCAGGAAATTTTGTCTTTAATGCTGAGAAGTATCCCTAGACTTTGTTATTTATGTCTAGTTAATTCACCAAATATTGCTTTTCATGTTGGAATTCCTTTTTTATAATCTTCATTTTCTATTCGTGTGAATATCATACATGAATATTATCTCTGCATTACTTCCATACCTCTCAGTCCCCCTCCTACTCCTTCCATGCTCCCTCCACCACGACTCCCTCTTAGTTTCTTGTCTTCTTCAATTATTATTGTTCCATATGCATATATACATTTATAAATATGCATATGTAATGCACTGAGTCCGTTTTGTGGTGTTCATGTGTACCTGTGTTTAGGGCTGCCCATTTGGGATTAAATCTAACACGATTCTTGAGAGGGGCATTTGCCTTATTTTGAAAACATACTGTGATAAATTATTTGGGGGTAGAAACTGAAATCTTGAGCTTCAGTTGATGGCAAGGAAACAAAAGATGACATATTTGGAATTCATGAGACATGCATAGGAGTGTGAAGATGGGAAAACAGAAGAAGGACAGCAAAGTGAGATGCATTTGCTGAAATATGTGTGTGGACTATGACACGTGTAGGTGAGTCCAAATTAGCAAAACTGACTAAAGATGTTCTAAGAACAGGTATAACTAATATTAAACAACTTTTTCTACCCTTATATGCATGTTTTATTGATTCCAGAATTCCATACAGTATATATCGATCACATTCAGACCCCATCCTCCCTCTCCAGCCCTTTCCCACTTATTCTCAACCTTGATTATTATCTGTCCTTTACTTTTCTTGTTTTATTTATGTTTTATGTTTGATTCCAGAATTTCGCACAACTTTATTTTTATCACATTCAGATGCCCCCCATCCCGATTATCTCCTCCCACCCCCAATGATTTTGCTGTGTCTCTTTTTGTTTTTTTTAATGTATTTTTATTTATCCATTTAAAATTTTTGTATTTTTTAAAAAATATTTTATTTTTATTTTTTGTGTATGCGTGTATTGCCTGCATGTATGTAAATGCACCCATGTAATGCAATGCCTGCAGAAGACAGAAGAGGCTGTCAGATTCCCTGGAACTGGAGTTAGAGACAGTTGTTAGCTGCCATGTGGGTGCTGGGATTCGAACCTGGGTCTTCTGCAAGAACAACCAGTGTTCTTAACCTTTGAGCCATCTCTCCAGCACCAACTTTTTGTATTTTTAAAAGCCTATTGAGTTCAATCTCTGCCTCCCAAGTGCTCCCGGTTGTGTATCCACGCCCTGGAATAATCTGATCATCCTACCAAGTACCACACCAGTAAGGAACAAACAAACTTTCTCTCTCTCTCTCTCTCTCTCTCTCTCTCTCTCTCTCTCTCTCTCTCTCTCTCCCTCCCCCCCTCCCCCCCTCTCTGTTTCTCTCAGCATCCACCAGTTGCCAATAGATTCTTAGCAGGTTTGGGGCTTTCTGCTTACATCTCCCATTCATTCTGGGCCCCTGTCCATCTTGGGTTCACACAGGTCTTGTGGGTCTTGTGCATGTTTGCGTAACTGTTGTGGATCATATGTGCAACCACCCTGCGGTGTTCAGAAAACACAGTTTCCTTGAATTCATCTACCACCTGTGGCTCTTACAATCTTTCTGCCCCTTTTCTGCAATAATCCCCAGCTTTGGGAGGAGAAAGTGTGATAGGTGTCCCATTTGGGGCTGAGCATTCGCTGCACATTTACTTTTTGTGGATCTATGTGTGAATTGCCATCCATCTGCTGCAAAAAGAACCTTCACTGAAGAGAGAGATAAGAGATAGTCTAATCTTTTCACATAACAATAAAGTCATTGTAGGTCAGTTTATTATCTCTGCTTAGCAGAATGATAGTAGTAGGTTCTCCCCTATGGCCTGTGATTTGTCTGGCCAAAAGATTCCCCCCTAATAGCAGTGTCATATATGGACTCCCAGTTTTGAAGTGGGCCTTAAATCCAAGTGATTGGTTACTCCTATAACATTTGTGTTATGCACCATTGGGCATATATTGCCTAACCAGTTATTATTATTGCTCATGAAATTCACAGTGGGTAAGATTGATGATTGCCTTTCTGTCAGTGGCATGCATAGCTTGAAGTAACATGAAGGCTATATGTATGTAATGTCTTCAGCAATAGGATCTTACTGTCAAGTACTGGTGGGTAACTAAGTGCAGTGGCAATAATATTATTTGAGGGTCTATGGGATCTTTATAGTCAACAACTCCAGGCAAGAGGGTTCATACCTGGCACTTGGCTTTGATTTGCTAGCCTGTGGTCTAATAGGACCGTTGAACCTCTGTTATATGAGGTGGCTATATTGAAACTAATTACTCTGTCGTGATGGCTAGTCCTGGGTGTCAATTTGACTGTATCTAGGATTAACTGGAGAGAGAGAGAGAGAGAGAGAGAGAGAGAGAGAGAGAGAGAGAGAGAGATTCTTGATTGAATCCTTTGAACATTTGGAGATGGAAGCTGGAAGACTCATCCTAAATGTGGGCATTACCTTCTGATAGCAGCTTGTATAAAAGGCCATGGCAGAAGGGGGATTCTGGTTTTTGATGCTTGCCTTCTCTCTCACTGGTGAGTTTGTCTTGCTGTTGTGATCAACTTCTTGCTGCTGTGACCACCTTCTTCAGATTCCAAAGTAGACTGAAGACTAGCAGATCTTCAGGAATCCATCAGGCCTTCAGGGCCCGATTGGGACTGCTGAGACATCCAGCCACATGCACTGAGTGGATGTTCAGCCTCTCAGGTGTAGTGCAGCCATTATTGGATTCCTAGGATTCTATCCTGTAAGCTAGTCATATATATAT
>NW_008337285.1:788104-813867 GCF_000622305.1 Nannospalax galili
CATATGTTTACAGCAGCTGTCTCTTTAGCGAACCCTGAGTAATACATCTTTAAAACGATCTCTAGTGTTAGTAATCCATTCTCTTACTCCCTCTTCTTCACGATCCTCCCACTCCCCACCAAATTAAAACCATCCTATCTATTATTCCACTTTTCCATTTATATCACTGTATTTTATCTCCCTTCCCATGATTCATCCCCCACTCCCAACGGGTACCTTGTTAGCTTCCTGATCTCTAAGGATTTTTCAATTGAAACATACCTATTTAAAGATTGAAAGCTATCATCCACTTATGAAATAGAACATGTGATATTTTATTTTCTGTCCATTACTTATTTTTATTTTTGTGCATTTGATAAAATCCATCTCAATCATATTTAGATTTAGACCCTCTCTTCTATCTGTACCCTCCACAGACTACCCACCAGATTTCATGTGTTCTGTCATATATTTCAAGACCTATCAAGTGAAGTTTGTGCACCTAGATGTCACTAGGTGTAAGTTCATTCATTGGTGCCTGTTCAGCCTATGTAGCATCACTTCCTTAAATAAGATCAACTCTCTCTCTCTTTCTTTCAGCAGTGATCAGCTGCCAATAGTTCCTCAGCTAAGGTTGAGGCCTCCTGCCCACTTCCCCAGTTCTATGCTGGGTTTATGTCTGGTTTTTGTTTGCATGGATCTTGTGCATGTTGTTATCATAGCTGTAAGTTCATATGAGCAAGTCCCCAGAAGCCTGGAAGACTGTTTCCTTATCGTCATGTACCACTCAAGGCACTTAAAATCTTTCTGCCCTGTCTTCCACAATGGCCCCGGAGTGACATTTAGTATATGTCCTATCCAGGGGCACATTTATTCTTTATATTTTGGCCAGTTGTGGCCCTCTGTATTAATCACTCTCTGTTGCATGAGGAAGCTTCTCTGGTAAGAGTTGAGAAATGTACTAGTATTCTTTCTATCCCCTGTTCCACTATGCTCCATGAGCCTTATGTGTAGAGGTTCCATTATCAATGTGTCACTTAGGGCCAGCCATCTCACAGACATGTATTCTCTATGGGTGACCAATTGAGTAACTTTATTTTAGCTTCCATCTGTTGCAGAAAGAAGCTTCTTTGATGGCTGTAGAGAGGTATGTTTTTCTATAAATATAAGGATACATATTTAGTATACAGTAAGACATTATGTTCATATAGGGATGTGACAACCGTAGGGTTTTCTCTAGGATCTCTAGGACCTCTCCAGTTATGTATATTTGACTGTTTCCAGTACCACACATAAGGTTCCTTCCACTGAGCAGATGTTTAGACAGCTGTTGATTACCTCCAAGATAATCAACTACTGTACCAACAGAGAGAGTTTGCTGTGCAGGTCACTGTTGTGCTTTGAACCTGGGTTTGGATCATTGATGATTCTCCTTTAGCAGCTTGCATAGGATCCTCTAGAACTTTAAGAGCTAAAGGGAAGACGCTTTCAGGTCAGTTCCCGCTCCATTGCTCCAAGTCTTGTGTTCCAATTTGTGCCTCCCAAGTGCTTAAAAAATAAGTTTAAGAGTTTCCAAAGTATTGTAACATAAAATAAATATCAGACAATAACATAAAATTAATTGACTTCCTCATATATTTAGAATATCTATTCCATACACAAAAGGCATCAAATAGTAGCATAATTTGTTGTGTGTGTATAATGAGCACTATGAAAGAGTTGTGTGTGTGTGTGTATGTGTGTGTGTGTGTGTGTGTGTGTGTGTGTTCTAGTTTGGTTTCTGTTGCTGTAATAAAACACTGACCAAAAACCAACTTGTGGAGGAAAGGGATTATTGGGCTAACAGTTCACAAGCTATTATCGAGGACTGGTGAAGCAGGAACTCAGGGCAAAAACCTGGAGGCAGGAAATAAAACACAAACCATGGAAAAGTGGCATTTATTGACTTGCTCCTCTGACCTGTGCTCAGTCTACTTTTACATACAACTCGAGGCTGCCTGCCCACATCACTCAACAATCAAGAACATGCCTTTCACACATTTTGGGGGCCACTATGATAGAGGAAATTCTACAACTGAGGTTCCATCTTCCCAGATGTGTCAAGTTTGTAGCCAAAGCTATCCAGCACAGCATGTGTATGTGCGTGTGCGTGTGTGTGTGTGTGTGTGTGTGTGTATGTGTGTGTGAATTTAGATACATGTAGGAAAGGGGGTCAATTCCTTGTCTGATTCTATAAGGATATCACACATAATTCATAAATTGATAATTTCATAAATTGAACTAAATAGAAAGCATGGGGCACAGAAGCTACTGTTTCCACTAATGCTAACTGCATTTTAACATCAAACAAAGGACACTCCAGCCAGGACATCCATGGCTTATTCAGCCTATGTGAACACATGACCTTGGCGAGTTACTTCTCTTTCGGTTGCAGATCCTCAGTCAAGACTGGACAATACTCAGGGCTCTTGGTTTTCTGCAGTGTGAGAATGTTGAAGCAAATGGTTCATTCCACAGCTGTAATAACAGAATTTTCATATCTATTGCTGCCATATGTTCAATATGTGTACTCATTGAACAAATATGCACTTATTATCCATCTCTGAGGTGTGGAATTTATCAGTGAGCAAAACAAGACAATTTCTACCCTGCCTTTCTGAAAAACTAGATGTTTATTAGCAGGAAGTTTCAGTATACACAAGAATAAAAGTGGCAAACAGGTAAGGGGAAAGGAAATGCGGGAACATTGTTTAATGACAGAACAGCTAGTCTGATGGTTGCAAAAAAGATGATTAGAACAACTTACGTCATCTCCAAGCCATCAAAGAAGCTACTTTCTACAAGCACCTCTTAAAATATAGGGACCAGTACTGCTGGAGGTGAGCGAAGCAAGGTGGGAGTATTAACATATTTCAAAACAACTGCATTGTTAGAAGAGGACACCCAGACTTACTCACAAACCAGTGTATGATTTTTTAATGGAATACGGTGAGCAGGAACAGGGGCTATAGCATAATTAACATAACATGAATTTTTTAAAACCTCAGGTATGAGCTGCTGGCAGGAGATAAGCCAGACACAGAAAAAGGGTGGGAGCTGGCAGAATCTCTTTGGTCTAGAGCATGTGTGAAGCCTCCAAGCCCAGGTCTAGTAGGTACAACAGAGAACACTAGGCTGGGGGTCAGGAGAGCATATCAGGTTCTAGTGTGAACTCATTATATGACTCCCACCAAGTCCTAACCTCTCCATTTCCTCAGCTAAGTTTCCTGTCTGAAAAATGAGGGTTTAGATTAAATAGATTTTTGCATAAATGATTCTGGAGACAAGGGTTACAATTTATCATTTTGATTTTTTTAGATAAAGCCCTATTTAGAAAAGAAAAGCTAAAACTACTTTTGTTTCCCTGGGTGGAGGATTGGGTCGGGGTGCGAGGGGCCTTCTTTGCTATGCTCTACTTGCCTTTTCAGGAAACAGCTGCCTCTGGAAGTTGTTACTCATACGGAGAACCCAGCATTAGTGACTACCGTTCATCTCAATAGGAAGGTTGTTAGGGCTCACCTCACCATACCTATCTTTTAATTTACCTCAGTCTTTGTGGGAAACTCAAGAATTCCTCCAGCATCATCCTCTCAGGGCTGCTTCTCTCCATCTGTCTGCAGTAGTCCCCTACTCCAACCCCATCTTTCCTCTTCTCCCCAGAACCCTGAACGCTCCTTAAAAACATGGTTCACTCTGAACAATGGTATAATAGCACCGTCCTCCCAAAGTAGCATTGTGAGTAGAATTAGCTGATATATGCCAGTATTTAGCAATGTGTTTGGCCCAATGTTCCAATATTAAGGCTTTTCTAAAAATTTATTATTTTATGTGTATGTGCGTATTGCCTGCATGTAGGTAAGTGCGCCCGTGTCCTGCAATGCCCGTGGAGGACAGAAGAGGCTCTCAGATCCCCTGGAACTGGAGTTAGGGACAGTTGTTAGCTGACATGTGAGTACTGGGATTCGAGCCCAGGCCTTCTGCAAGAACAGTCAGTGTTCTTTAACCGCTGAGCCATCTCTCCAGCCCCAGGGTTTTTCTTTTCCCTTTTCTTTCCTTTTTTTTTTTTTTTTTTAAATTGTTGCTGTGGTTAACTAATGGCTGCTGTTAAGCAGTAGTACTTAGCTCACTTTGGTGAATCTTTACTCATCTTGACAGTTTTAATTTTTGCTTAATGATTGCATCTCTCCCCACCCATTTTCACTCTTCTTTCTTACTGATTTTCACATTCATGTACATGACTCACCCAACATTGGGAATTTTTACCTTAATGTTATATCTTTAGCAAACAGAACAATGTTCATGATAACTTGTCAAGAAATACATTTTTCTGTGACTAAAAATGTCTTCAATAATCTCTTTCATCACCGCATTTCCTCTCCTCTCCTCTCTCTTTCTCTTGGACACACACACTCACACACTCACACACACTTTGCTTTGTCATATTCATAATCTCAAATATCCACATTGTCTTCTCCAACTGAAACTTTTAAATTAATTTGTAGAATCACTTAGATTACAGTGATTCTTTTAAGCCCAATCCACCGATGCTACCATTTTGATATTAATCAGACTTCATGAATTTTCTTTCAGTGTTCAATATTATAATGATTTATTGAAAGAAACTAATTCCTTTGGCACTATCCCACCCTCCCCCCTAGGTGGCACAACACAGGCTAAGAATGTACTCTACCCTATGTATCTGGGCTGAAGTAACTGGGGAAAAATAATGTGTTTGGTATCTGACTGCAATTTGGATTAATGACTTTAGTCCTCAAGCAGCTCTAATCACTGCTGAGCAATTCTGTAAGGTGACTGAAATTTCTCATCTTTTTCTTGATAAAAACTAGATCAGACCTTCTTCTAGCTCTTGGAATCCACTATTTCCAACCCGCCCCCAGCCTCCATTTGCAGAGGATAATCTCACCTAAAGCTTTCCATTTTAGAAACTTCAAGACTGGAGAATGCTCATATCTCCACAATCAGAATGAGAAACACACTGTATCTCTATAACCCTGTTACGATGGATGAAGTTTCCCCCTTCTTAAAAAAGGCACTCGTAACATACTCTGAACCTCTACCTCGAACTCGCAGATTGCATTCTTTTGATCCTGTGTCTCTTGATCCTTTAGATCTGCTACCTCTCCAAATCATTATTAATACATGACCTCCACCATATGACTCAACACTCCATCTGCCATCAGCTACTTGCCCTTTCTCTTTTCATCTTTTAGACTGAGAAAGCACGTATATGTGGCCTCTACTTGTTATTCGTCAATGATAATTTGTTTCATTTTATTCTTGGTTTTATTCCTACCTCTGGCCATATTTTTCTTATTCCTATGTGGGCCCCTTCTCTACTGTATAATCTCTATCTTTTGCAATTTCTTAAGGATTGGTCTTATAACATCTACTATTATTTAATTTAATTTTTTGTTTCATTTTTTGTTTTAGGTTTTTTGGTATAAATATAGTCATTTGGGATAGGAGAGATGGCTCAGGGGTTAAGAACACTGACTATTCTTACAGAAGACCCAGGTTCATTCCCAGCTCCCACATGGCAGCTAACAACCGTCTGTAACTCCAGTTCCAGGGGATCTGACAGCCTCTTCTGTCTTCCGTGGGCATTGCACCACATGGGTACACTTACATACATGCAGGCATAACGCTCATACACACAAAATAAAAATAAAACATTTCAACTAACATACATTCATTGTATACAGTGAAGGATTTTAAAAAAAGAAATTAGTTACACATAGCCACAGCAGCATTAAGGGTGGGTCACCAGGTGGTCTATTTCCCTTTGCAATGTCAAGTGGAATCACAAACCACGCTCCTAATCTTTAACCAAAACTGTCAAGTTTTAGATGTCATTTCTACTTTATAGTCATTTAAAGCATAATTTCTATGTCAATAATTTCAAATGTATGTCTCTGATCCAACTTCTCCTGTGGTCTGTAAGATTATTATTATTTTTTGAAATCTAAAGAGATTTATTTGTTTGTGTTTCATTAATGAACTTTCAGAGTTATATTTACTTTTTCAAAATATTTTAGGAGCTGGAGCAGTTAAGATCATTAGCTGCTCTTGCAGAAGGTCTGGGTTTGGTTCCCAGTACCGCATGGCAGCTAACAATTATGCTTAGCTCCAGTTCTAGAGGGATTCAATGCCTTCTTCTCTCCTTGGCAGGCATTGCATGCATGAGTACACTTACACAGAACAGTAATGCACAGAAGACAGCACTCAAAAGAGGGAGAAATAACACTAGCTAAGAAACACTTTTAAAAAGTGTTCAACATCCTTAGTAATTAGGGAAATGCAATTTAAAACCAGTTTAAGATTTCATCTAACCCTAATCAGAATGGCTACGATTAAGAGAACAAATGACATCAAATGCTAGCATTACTGCAGAAAAGGGGAACCCTCATCCACTGTTTGTGGGATTGGAAACCAAGATAACTACTGTGGGAATCAGTATGGAGAACTCTTTAAAAACTAAAAATAAATTTACCATATGATCTTGTCATGCTACTCCTTGGCATATACCCAATGGGCTCATCTTACTACCAAGATACTTGCACAGCCATGTTTGGTGCTGCTCTTTTCACATTAGCTAAGAAATGGAAACAACCTAGATGTCCTTCAACTATGAATAATAAAAATGTGGCACATCTACAGACTGGAGTTCTACTCAGCATTAAAGAAAGAGGAAATCATGAAATTTGCAGGTAAATGGATGGAACTAGAAACTGTTACACTAAATGAAGTAACACTGACTCAGAAAACCAAGTGACATATGTTCTCTCTAATTTTTAGATCTTAGCTCCAAATTCCTAAATGTAAGTATACATCCTGATATAACTTCAGGAAAATGGAAGTGAACCATGGAAATAAAGGGGAAGGAGTTCAAGAGAGGGGCTATAGTAGGAGACAGGTGTTATTAATGGGGAACTGGGGAAATGGGGGTGTACTTCAACTGGGGAGAGAATATGAAAGGTTATACAAGGCAGTGAGAGGAGGGATAAATAATACTTATATGGTCTGAAAAACCAGAGGGAAATACATTAATTCAAAGTCCTACTAAAAAATACTTACAATAAATATATGAGTTCATGTGTATAGCTGAAGGCTATATAACAAAAAACATGGGGCAGGGCAGAAGAAACCACCCTTCCAGATTTTCCTCAGGGTAGTCCAAGAGACTCCCAAAATAGCACAGGCTATTGCCACAGCCCTTGATTGCCACCAAAAAACTTAAAGATAAGACCCTATTTCTGAAGACAGGCCACACCAGACACAGGGCTTGGAGCAATGGAGCTGGAATTGACAGGGAAGCTTCGTTCCTGAAAACTAGCTTTCATTTGTATCAGCGGATACTATACAAGCTGCCAAGGGAGAAAATCAATTAATGGTCTAACCCAGCTGTAAAGCCTAATAAACAATAATGGCTGGCCCAGTAAACTTTCACTATTAGTGCAGTAGTAGCACTTTTATCTTGAAGGTAACCAATGTCTGACTGGAATTAAGGCCTGCTCAGTGGGAGGGAACTCACATGTGGTACTATAAATATAGTCAAATACACATGGTTGGAGAGGTTATAGCTCCTAGAGAAAAACTTACTTTTGCCACATCCCTGGCTTTTGGGAGCATGAAAGGCACTGTTTTACAGAGCTGGGACTCTTGGTGGGCCCAGTGGATGGATCCACGCTGATGGACATGGGGGAGACAAATCATGTTCTATAGACTGCGTTGAGAGTTCATTAAATTGGGTGGGGGCAGTGGTGGAAGGTGCAGAGAGGGGAGATGATCTAAATGCCATCAAACTATATTGTATGAAAATCAAAAATCACAAACATTAAATCAAAATATATAAACACATGACATTGTCTAAACATATATATGTATATACTCAAATTATGATCTATCCAATTACATTCATTATTAGTCTCACATAACTGATGAGAGATAATGCTGGACTCTAGGATTACATATCCAAAAGTCTGTTTTACTTTAGAGATCTCATGAGTCTCTAATATTCGGCATTTTAAAAAAGATGTGCCCATTCTACTATTGCACCCATATTTATTGTCTTTTAAAATTCTTTAATACAACCAGTGGTAACATCATTTAACAAGTTTCCCAAGTCAGAAAACAGACTCAGTTTGATTGATAACTGTCTTCTTCTCAGATCCAAATAATCTTTAAAAATTCTGACTTTCAATACATGTCTCAAGTACCTTAACTTCTTTTCGTTTCCACTGAAACTCACCCTAATCCAAGTCACTGTAGCCTCACCAGTGTAACAGTCTTCTTACTAGTGTACTTATATCTTACTTATGTTGTACTCAAAAAAAACAGACCCTAAATGTTGGTTTCCTGAGGTACTAAGTACCTAAGTCCTAAGAGACACACTCAGGGTTCCAAGCATGTCTTAATTGACTCAAATTCTATGCTTTCTATATTATTATTTTATTTATTTATTTATTTTTGTCTTTTTGAAGCAGGGTCTCCCTGTAGCTCCAGCTGTCCTGGAACACAGTACGTAGGCCAGGCTGGCCTTGAATTCATAGAGATCAGCCTGCCTCTGCCTCCCAAGTGCTGGGACTACAGGCGTGTGCCACCACGATTATAAATATTTATCTTCCAGAACCCTTAACAATTTTAACTCAGAACAACCCGAGGAGAGCTAGGCATATGTCAGGACTGTAAAACTTTATATTATTTGAAATGTCAAACTCAAAGACTTCATCTCAATTTAGTTAAAAAAAAACCCTCCTAAAGTTTCCTGTTTTTTTTTTTTATCTTGCTGAATGCTAGAGAAATAACAATAAGTCAGAGTAGTCTTTGTTCTTAGGAAACTCATTATTTAATCAAATATCTTTCAAAATGTAGTTCTTTTCAGTCCTAGGCTCATTCATCATGGTGTAACAGGTATTTGTTGAGAACCAATTTTGTTTTGTGCCAGGGACTAACATACAGTGAAGCACTGCAGAAGGGAAGTTACGCTAGTGAGGCTGGAGTGCAGCGTAAGTGCGGAAACGGGCTTCTCTGAGGCTAAGCAAGCTGATATATTTGAAAGGACAAGCACCTACTACGTTACAATGAACATCCATTGCTAGCATTTAGCAGGAAATGTTACTTCAGTTGAAGCATTCTTGCTTAGGGTCATTCAAACAATTAGTGCAAAGGCTGAAATTAAGATGGGTATTTTTTTTCTATATTTTTTTCTGTACTGTTGTAGTATAATAATTGTATGTCCTTACAAAGAGAACATTGTAAAATGCTATGGTATAATTTTAGGAACTAAAAAATTAGTACTATGTTATCATGGAAGTTATATTCTAGAACACGGTACTGGAAAACTGTGAGTAAGCAAAATATTTTAAGACAGTATATTGTAGAGCTATTACCCATTCCAATTTGGTCAGCAAATATATATTTGATACTTTCCAAATCTGAGTTACAACAAATGAACCTTTCAATAATAATGTGGAACTGTGATAATTTAAAGCAAAGCAAAGCACACAGTTGATAAAATCAGTTGTCAGTTTTACCACAGACATCTCCCCCTATTAAACATCTCTAAAATCCAGGTTCATATTTCAGTCTCTATGACAGTCATGAACCATTGATATGGGCTGAGTATACATATCAAAACTTGTCAGTAGCTTGAGAGAAATTACCAAGATGATAGTGGGAACTCTGGAGAAAACTGTATTATTATGTTCTTGAAGGTACAGAAGATGCTACTATATGGGAAAATGTAACTATTGATAGCTGAGTCAAAAAGCAATTTCAAGGAACTGGATTCTATATGATTAAAAATATATTAACACTTTATACGCAGATACATTCGATATTCATATCTATGAAAAATTCTGTAAATAAGTTTAAAAAAGAAGTATTTCAAAGAATATAAAAATGAAATTCTAATATAGTAAGAAGGCAATGTATTAGAGTCTTATTTTCTTTTTTGGTAGTACATGAATCTTATAGTTGATGACTTCTTAAATTTGATGAAATGCAACTTATACCAAATGAAATGCTTGCTACGTAACACTGTAGTATCCAAGTACTCCAAAGACAGAAATTGTAAAGTGATAACAAATGTTCAGGTTGTGACTGCCATAAAGTACTATTAACTCAGTTATTAAATGGGAAGCATGGTTAATTATAACATGGTACTTAAGAGTAAGAACTCTGAAATCAAACCAACTTGAAGTTTAATACTGACTCCCTTGTATAAGAAATCTGTGACCTTAGTCAAGTTACTCTATTTGTGATCTTTCAAAATTGGTTCAATAATAATACCTAACTTTTAAAATCTGCTGTAAAGATCATATAGAGCACTGCAAAAACTAGAATAGCTTTAATTTGACAAAGCAAAACAAGGCAAAAGAGCTTAACTACCTGATTTTAAGACTTTCTATAAAGGTGAACAAAGTCACTGCTATGTGAAATTGGCCCGAGTGTTGGAATATAAGCCAGTAAAGTACAGTGAAGCAATAGAATATGAATAGAAATAGAAACAAAATATGGTCAGTTGCTCCTTGACAATTGCAGCCAAAGTAATTCAATCAGGAAAGAGGTTTGCTTTTGTTCTTTATCTAGTGTAGCTGGAACAACTGGGTACCCACATAGAAAAAATCAACCTGGATGGCAATGCAAAAGGCAAATTAAAATGAGCTATAGGTTTAAATGTAAAAGCTTAAACTATAACATTTTTGAAAATTGGGATAAAAATTTGAAGATTAGGCAGATGTTTCTCAAGATTTAAAAAGCATGATCCATAAAAAGAAAATAATGTAACAAATGAGACTATGCAAAGGATGAATATGAATGCTCTATGAAAGAGGCTGCAGAAACATGGAAAATATCCATAAATCCGATATACGATAAAGGATTTATATACAGAAAATACAAGGAACTCATTAATAAGATAAGCAATGCAATCAGAAAAATGCACAAAAGTTGTGAACATTAACCAACGTGTATTAGGACAGATAATGTTCACCGTCACAAACTACCAGGAAATTACAGTTAAAATTACAATGGACACTTCTATACACTCACTAAAATGGATATAATTAAACATAAAAATAACAAGTGCTGGCATAGATACAGAGCAATTAGAATTTTCACATGATTCTGGTGTGGAATTTAAAATTATACAAATAACCAATTTTAGGAAAATGTTTTGTCATATTTTTTACAAAGCTAAAATATACTTACCATATAAGCTATTATTTCATAGCTAGGTGGGAATAACAAAAAATAAAATTGTATGTCTTGAGAAACCTTGCACCTGAAGTGTCACAGTAGCTTTATTCATGGATATAACTTAAATTCACATCATAAATAGTCAAAATAAATTATAATATATCAAAAAATGGAACATGACTGAACATTTAAATAAATTATAAATATATGTGAAAATATTGCTGTGTGAATAAAACAGCCATGAAAGAATACATACTTTATTGTTCTATCTATATTAAACTTTGAAAATTATAATTCAAATCTATAATGAAAGAATTTAGGAGGTCAGAGGTTAAAGTACAGTAAAGTAAGTAAAGTAAGTGTAAGAAAAATTTGGGGAATTCTGGCAACTATCCACCTTTCTTGTGTTTGTGGTTACATGAGTGGATAAATTTATCGAAATCAATCTAACACTAGCCTTCAATTGTGTGGAATTTGTTGTTCATAAATAATATCTCCACAAACTTAACGTTGACAGACAACTGCCTTAAAAATCCTCTTGTGTCCTGTCAGAAACTGACTCAAGTGAGCAATAAAAAGTGTGATAAATTTTTAGGAAAAATCTAAGCACAATGGAGGGAATGTCATAGAAGCAAGTAATACATGTTAGCAGATTAGGGAGAGACCTTGAAGAAGCTGAGCTCTGAAGATGCCAGGACAATCTGCTAATTAGCTAGTGGTATGAGAGATGCACAAGAAATAAAGACACGTTTACAAACAGCAGCATGTATTTAAATATTTAGGAAGCGTGAGATTTATCAGGATTGAGTGGATTCCGTGACTGATTGGCTTTGGGCAGGAATAGAGTAAAGACAATATTCTCCTTCCTTCCCTGGACAGCTAGGTGAATGGGGATGGCAGCTTCTTAAATAAGAGCTATTGAACGAGAGTCTGTTTATGGATTAGGTGAAATAGATGGATTTGAAGTGATCTATGGAAAGTGAAAGGATGGAAATGTAGGTCTAATATCTAAAATAGTTAACCAGGAAGCACCATACAGCTGGTAGTTAATAGCATGGACATATGAACTTTCCTAGCCGAATTTAAAAATGATAAACCTGAAGACCAAAGACAACACTAGTCAGAACATTGATAGCTGAGAAATTAGAAAAGGAATTAAAACCTATTCAGGAGCTACTGCAGGGGAGCAGAAAAGCAAGAGCTTGTGGGATCCTGGAGTTCATAAACTCAACAGTGTGGTTAACAAGCTTAAATGAAGCTGAAAGCCCAGACATGATACAGTCTACTGGATTTGGTGACATTGAGGTGACAGCTGACCTGTGAAGGGGAGTTTCATGGGATGGTGGTAGTGGTGTTGAAGAGTTAATAAAAATGAAAAATGAGAGCAGGAATGAAATATAACTCTTTCATAAAGTTTGCCAATCAAAAGAAATTTAAAAATCATGGCTGCTCAGAGAGGAAGTTTTCCTCAGGATTGCAGCCCCTTATAGGCTACCCATGCTCCAGCAGATTACCCTGCACAGCCTGAAAGCACCAAGTATACTCAGTGGGTTTTAAAAGCGAGTACAAGGAAGTTGAGAGGGAAAAGTAGTAAGGAGGCATGGGGATGAACTGGAGGGGAGGGAAGGGAGGGTGGATTTTATCAAAACACATCAAATTCCCAATTAAAAAAACATTGATCCTAAGGATCAACCGCTCAGCAAATCACACACAATAATGTTCATTGCTGAGATGATGAGAGCAATTAGTAATAACATTTATGGATTAAAAGAAAAGATTTCTTTTAAGTTAAGTATATATGAATGAAATATCTGTCATTAAGATTATATTTTTGACAATTATAATACATAAAGTTTATTGAATATTGCTTATTGTTTATGCATACTGTATGTAAAACTTTAAAACAGAAAAACTCAGGTCGTATTTATGACTTTAACTTTATAAGATGACAGCTACATATATAAACATGCATACATACATCATGTCATGCACACAAAACAAGAGAAATATACAATCATGTTAAAAGTAGTTGTGATTGGGGGCTGGAGAGATGGCTCAGCAGTTAAGAGCACTGACTGCTATTTGGATTCTGAGCACCCACAGGGTGGCTAACAACAACCTGTAACTCTAGTTCCAGGGGGATCTGACACCTTCTTCTAACCTCTTCAGGCTTTGCACGGCATGGGTACACTTACTCACATACAGACAATACACTCATACACATAAAATAAAAATAATAAAATAGCACTTGTTATTGAATTGTGAAACAGGTGATTTTTTTGTTGCTTCTTCAGTCTTTTCTGTATTTTCCAAACTATCTGCAATAAATCTGTACTGCTTTTATAAGTAGAAAAATTAATAGTAGTTGTGAAAAGCTTACATAATTTGGTTGTATGAATGAGAACACTCCAAGATTTGAACACTTGGTCAGTTGGCAGTGCCACTTGGGGAAGGTCATGGAACATAACAGCAGACCTCAATATTATCTGAAGAAATATTAGCAGCTGATTGCTGCTTGGTGAAGAAGAGCTGATCTTCCTAAAACAAGGGACTCTAGATAAGGTGACTAGACCTTAGTGGATGGACTTGCACTGGGGAATGTCTGCGGACACCGAGTTGACACAATGGGCCTTAACAAGGGATGACAGAGTATATGGGGTGTGTGTGTGGGGGTGCTATGTGAGGGTGCCAGTGGGGATGGGGGTATAAAGATCATTCAAATTGATTGAGATGTTCTGTATGAAAAACACAAAAATTTAATAAAAACAAATCAAAAAAGAATACACAGTTATGCCTGCAACAACATAAAATAATAAAAAAATAAAAAAATTCCAAGTTAAGCTGTTTCTAGGAACATTTCATTAGGTTGCAAGGATTATAACAACTCTCTCAATTAAGAGTTCCTAGTCCACTGAGAAAAAATACATTCAATTTTAAAAAGAAACATTTAATAAATGCTACAATTTGAAGGCCCCTTCAAATTCCATGTTGAAACTTAAATTCCACTGTTGACAGTATTAATGCCTCAGATTTTAAAAAATTATTAGGTCATAATTACCCTGATGAATGAATTAATACTGTTTTTGTGGAGCGGGGGGGGGTCCTTGATAAGAATGGGAGCATTCATTTGAATTCTTCTCTCAGTCTAACATACTCTTTTGCTGTTTTGCATAGCTAAGAGGTAGTTTCCATGATCTCCTCCCATACTTCTGGACTGTGCTACCATGACACTACCATTCAGCTACCACGAACCAAACTTTTATAACTGATACTTTTCCCAGCCTACAGTGTTCAGTCATAGTAGTAGAAAAATGGAGGTACCAGACATTTCACACAATTACCATGAAAATAATGCCCCATAATCCCCATTTTACAGGGGAGTAAAACACTCAAAGAGATTAAAGGACTTGCATATGGCCAGAATTCAAACACAGACCTTTCCAACCTGCAGACTGCACCTTGTCCCCTACCTATTGCTGCTTGCTCATTATGTTAGATAATTAGATTTCCAGACCTAACAGGAGACCAATTTGAAATCTCTAAAATAATTATCAGAAAAATGGTGCCATACAACTATTTTAGATTTACTGTTAGACATATAGCAAATACAGGCTCTTACTAAGAAAATGGCATCAAATCAAAAATGCTTCAAGAAACAAACAGTCTTTAATATCTATAAGTACTACACTATTTATTTTGAATTTGGCTGTTGCATTGACTACAATAATTAGCTTTTGGGATTAATTGTTTTGTTTTTAATGAAAAAAATATAGAAGTTTTGCTGTGTATATGCATATGGCTGGCAGGGATCATGGCTTATGTTGAAAAATATTACTCTGAAAGAATTCCTACTGTTGTTTATGTCCTATTTCAATTTGTTCTATTTAAATACAAAACCCACTAGTCCTTCAGACAATCAGTCCACTATTAAAATTCACAGCATATTAAAACTACAAACCTTTTTGTCTAATACAATGGAAATCCTGCTCCCTTCTCCCCAGTAGTTTACGGCCTGAAAAATAAAGGGAATCCTAACACATTTGACCAAGTCAATTTAATTGAATTGATAAATGTTTACCTAGTTAATTCATGTGGATCCAAGTAGTCTGTCAGATGTTTCACAATATTCATCTTCTTCCTAATAAAGTTCCCGTTTCTTAATCAAGAAGGTATGTATCAGGCACGTTATCCATTCTATTAACAGGGCATTAAAATGTCTCTGAGATTAAATATTGGATAGAATACTGAATGTAATGTGTAGTAAGTATAATAATGGAAGTCTATACAAAATCATCCACGTTGAAACACAAAAGTAGGGGATGCGGGGTGAAAGTACCAGGAGAACACCCTAAAGGGGAAACATTTACATGTCTGTATAATCATTGGTATCAAAAGGGCTTCATTGTGTTTTAATAGAAATAAGATCTTCCTTTGGAATAACGTGACTGATACTTAGAACTCACAATTTTGATATTGGTAATTCATGAGCTGCCAATGAATTATGAACCAAAAACCTAATTCCTCGTGCTTAGGCTAGGAGAGTATATGAAAGATGTCATATGCCATAGAGTAGCTAAATGACCTAAGAAGAAAGTGAGTAGACAATGCTAGAATTAGGAATCTTTAGGACAACTGAAAGGAGAATCATGCAGAATTTCACCTGCTTCAGATATTATTTAAAAATGTCCTTGTTAAGAGACCATCCAGCATCTTTGTCATTTAATATCAATACCTACAAAACTTCTGCTATTTTTGGAAAAATTCAAATTAATAATTATTGCAAGGAAAACAGAAAGAACATATGCTAATTCTTAAAGGTGAGGGAAGGGAACTCAAAGCCGGTGAAAGAAATAGCATTTGAAGGAAGAAGGAAGATTTATGCATGTGAGGAGGCAAGCAGGTGAGGCTTCTGGGTAAAACATGTTCTGTGGAAGAACATGCTTAAGGGCACGGAAGCTGAAAGTGAGAAGTTCTGGGACTGGAAAACAACTCAGAGTTGTAGAAGTTTAGGAAGCATGAGAGAGTGTGGGAGGAGGACTTGCACTAGCATACCTCAGCAAGATCCTGGAAAACTCTGAATGCCAGGGTAGGCTTTTATAGCTTTCAGTGCCAGGTGGGTGAGCAAAGTCCAAAGAGTGAAATAATGCAAACAGAATCTTTAAGGAGCAGGTAGAGGGAAAGGCGCCAAGGGAAGAACAGGTGGAAATACACTTTGCATAAACTAGTGGAGAAAAGTGATGTGGAGAGGTATGGCGTGGTTAACAGTCACACTCATGGTCTAGATAAAACACCCGGTCTCTTCCCTCAGGTCCTTCCTCCTTCACCTTTCCTCTCCACTGTGAAAATACTTAAAATAACAATCCCTTTGCTCTTAAGACTTATTCAATATCATTTTATCCCTCAGTCCATTGCTTCCTGGCTTTTTTATCTATCACATCAATGAAACAACTCAAGAATATCACCTGTGATCTACTGGTATCAGAGATTGTCTTCAACCCACTTGATTTTTATGTAGCTCTTTTGACCAAATCTCTAGCTCAAATCTGACCCATGTCCAAAATCACAGTTAACTACTGCCCAACAGTTCTTAAATTCTAACAAACACATCAAGTCTAGCATGTCCCAGTCTGCAGCTGGATCTAACCTCCACACATCACTTCCATATAGTCTTTATCATCTCAGTTGAAAGCAACTCCATTCTTCTAGTACTCAAAACAAAAACCATGAATCATTCTCAACTCCTTTTCATATTTTACTTTATATCCAGTTCTCTAGTAAATCCTATTGCATTTACTTTAAAAGCATATGCACTAGATAATCCATTTCTAATACCCTGGTTTAAGTTAACACCATGTATTGCCAAGATAAAAGAAATAGCTTTGTAACTGGTTGTGTTTTTATAGACTTGTAATCTGTTCTCAACATATGAACCAGAGCAATATGGCCAAAAGCAGTTATCTGAAATCACTCAGGCAAGCTGGACCAGTCCAAAGCTGCATTACTCTCTTTTCAGAGAAAAACTATGGCTATATTCTCTGAAGAAGATGAGGCCACAGCAAAATCATATTGATTTGCCATTCATAGGAACATGTTTTAAGTACAAAAAAATCATGTGAATTGCACAATCATCTTGGAATTCAGGGATCATGTTTTCCATTTTTCTGGGGCTCAAATGGAGACTCAAAGAGGTGAAATGGTATGATTCATTAGTTTATCCATCCATCCTTTCTACACTTATTGAGAGCACACAATGTTCCAGATTTTACAATTTAGCCAAAGTTCCTCATTCAGTCCCAGTTAAACTCACAGCTGCTCACACTCAAATCCAAGGTTCTTTTCCTTTAAATGCAGTTACACAAGGGATGTTTAATTAAGACCTCTTCAGATATTTTGTGTGTATATATGAATAAGAAGCATGTAAGGTAATGACACTTATATTTATAATTGGACAGAAGTTATAGTACTTTGTGTATAATGACTGGTATTCAAGAAATGTGTTTGAAAAATAAATGGATGGATAAACAAAAGGCTATTCTCTTCCTACTCCACAAGACCTTTGTAAGGACGAATGACATTATGATATAAAAGTGTCTTGGAAGGCATAATTTTAAACATCTTTTATTGTTTATTGTTTGAAAATAAAGACTATTAAGGAAGTGTTAATCTGCACTCCACAGAGCAATAACACTCAGTTATAAAATAACTCAGTTTATTTTTACCTATTATTTCTTTCATAAGATATATTTTATATATTTTATATTTTACCTATTACTTCTTTTGCAAGTACTTAATGTTTTTCATCTCCATGTGCTATCAGGTCTATTAAAAAAGGGACCAATATCTATTTCTTGAAAATTTATAAATTTTAACTCAACAGATTAGAATTTAAAGTCCAGAAGGCCAAGAGAACATTACAAAGTCACCCAGCTATCAGGTGCCACAACTAAAATTTGTACTCTAACTCTAACACTTTTTATAGTATAGTGATTTTATGACCAAACGTTTGGCTTAATAAGACATTTAGATAGCAGTAAAATGTTAGATATTATATAAGACTTGATCAGCTATATGCTGCTTTCCCATATATTCTCCCACACTGTCAGAACAACACTGTAAGTACAAATTATAGATGAGAAAAACTCTGCCTACAGTGCCCCATACATGAAGAATTTCCCAGAGCATAAAACTAGGGAATTCAGAAGCCAAGCTCTTCTTGAGGTTTAACATGTCTGGCTCCTTCTTCTTCATTTCCATATCCTTCTTCTCTGTTAGGTTTTGTGCCCCAGGAAAGTTATATAATCCTCTTGAGGTCTGGTATCCACAGAAGAAAGCCATTCAACTTTCACAGATTTCCAAATGGAGGTACTTTGTCATCTACAAAAGCTGTGAAATCTCTAGGGACATGATTGGTAAAGAACCAAGCCAGTGGGTATAGTATTTGACACAATCCTAAGTGTTTATCATTCTCAGCTTATTAGGACAAGGCCTCTTGGATGTGCCCATTGGCCTATGTGCATCATAATCCAAATAGAGCTTGCAGGGGCTGTCATGGCAATACAAAGTGCATCTAGGTCTTTATATTTAAAAGAATAGGTATAAGGGCTGGGGAGATGGCTCAGTGGTTAAGAACACTGGCTTCTCTTGCAGAAGAACTAGGTCCAGTTCTTAGCACCCACTAGCAGCTATACGGGATTCCCTTCTGTCCTCCACAGGCATTTACATTTTAAATTTACATTTATTGCACACTATGGGGGGCAGGAAAAATACTTGTACATAAAAATTAAAATAAGTAAGTAAAGTTTAGTCATTTTTATTTGGAAGTGTACGGAGACATATGACTTGCACGACTCTGGCAACTCAGTGGTCCTATACAGAAGGGAAGATGGCCATCAGTTAAAAATAAGACTACATATTTGTACTTCTTGATAACTTTAAGGTAAGTGTTATTTCCTAGAGTTAAGAAATTGTTTTAATTGCTGAGATATAAAATCAAAGTGTTTGTACAGGTGTGTGTGTGTTGTCACACTGCTGTAGATTCATGTATGCAAATAAACTGTGGTGTCCAGAAAACAGTTTCCTTGTGTTCATCTACCACTGTGGCTCTTGCAATCTTTCCACCCCCTCTTCCACAATGATCCCTGAACCTTGGAAGGGGAAGGTGTGGTTTCCCATTTAGGGTTGAGCACTCGGTTTACTGGTGTGATACCTGGTAGGTTTGTCAGACTCCAAGGAATAGGCCCACACCAGTGAACACTTGGGAAACACTGACTAGACTCAATAGGCCTTTTAAAAAGAGAAAAATAATACCAGAGAACATTAAGTGTGTGTAGGGGGAATAAGGTGAGGGGGAGAGGGGAGGAAATCTGAATATGATTGAAATACACTGAATGAAATTCTCATTAACAAACAAAGGGAAAACTGTTTCCATGACATTTATATTTAAATACAGCAGGAATGAGCTATATAACATTTATTTTAAAAGGGAGGTACTAAAAAGGGGAGGTGTGTATTAGTTACTTTTCTGTTGCTGTGATAAAACACAGTTACCAAGGGAACATCTAGAAAGAAGAGTTTATATAGCTTATGGTTCCGGGGGGATTAAAGTCTGTCATGGCAGGAAGGCATGGTGGCAAGAGGTGGCTAGAAGAGAAAGCAGACATCTTACATCATCAAGCAGATACAGCAAACAGAGAGAGACTGGAAATCTGGCAAGGCCCACTCTCTAGTACCAACTAGTCTTAGTTACCTTTTCGATTGTTGTGATAAAAACACTGACCAAAGCAACTTATAGAAGACAAAGTTTTTTAGCTTACAGCTCCAGAGAGGAAAGAGTGAGCGTGGCATGGAGGCACAGTGGCAGAGAAAGTTGAATACTCACATCTTCAAGCAGGCACAGCAAGCACAGGGAGACTGGAAATCTGGCAAGGCTTAAGAACTCTCAAAGCCCAGCCTCAGGGCTCCATCAGGCATGGCTGCACTGCCAAAAGCCTCCCAAAACAGCACCACCAACTGGGGACAAAATGTCCAAATACTTGGAGCCCATGGGGGACATTTTCATTCAAACCCTCACAGGAGGGAATCTGAATACGATTGAAAAACATCATATGAAGTTCTCATTTAATAAAAAAATAAAAGGAAAAACAGTTTCAGTAGAGTTTATATTTAAACAGAACAGGAATGAGCTATGATACTTACCAAAAAAGGGAGGCATTGAAAAGGGGAGGTACTGTTAATTCTGTCCTATATAAATTCAGTGATATTTGGTTTAACAAACATTGCAAGTACAACAGTTATTCTGTTTTTCTTAAGTATACACAGCATCCTATTGCAAAGCTTCAACAATATTTATTGTCCAATAACTCTCGAATCAAAGTATAGATATAAATCAGATACCCATTATTTAATAAGCTTTTGCTGTTATTTCAAATAATTATCATTATTATCACATAGCAAGTTCCTTTTTATATACTTGGGAAATGAATAATGAGGGATTAGGTCTGCATTTTTTCTGGAGTTTGAATTCAAGTTGTTTCTGTATCTGGTTTTGCTATCTTCTGCTCAGCTCTTGCTCATTATGGTCATTAATCTACTTACAATGATGGTCTTTTTCTTTTCTATTTTTCTTCTTACATTTTACTATGGACCATAAAGTCAGCCAAGTACATTAATCAGAACTATGCTCAAAGCAGGAATCAACAATGAGAAAATGATGATGATCTGGAGGACCAAAGAGAAAACAGTGCTGATCCTTGCAGGACTTGTGGAGACAAGTAAGCAACATGGAAGATGAGAGTGGTCGTGAGCCCGCTAGAGACCGCTAGACCTGAGGTCCGCACTCAGAGCCCTGTCCTCCCTTGTCAGCTGTACAACGAATTCTTTCCCAGATGCTGGGGATAAAGCAAGAAAGACAACAACCAAAACAAATGACAAAAATTGCCAGTGTTGTAATGAAGCTATTACTCTCAAGAAGCTCACAGAACAAAGGTATTTAAACAACTGTACTACAGTCCAGACTACAGTGATTCTGTAGATGAATTATGAGCAACAATGGAAGAAGCCACTTATTATTTATTTATTTATTTATCTATCTAATAAATAATTACTGAGTGTCATCTGTGTTGCACCATGAGAACTGTAGCTTCTAATATTTTGAGAGCGCTGTAAAGAAGAAATTTTCTGCTGGCTGTAGCCTCTGGAATTTTGGTTTCTTAAAAAATGAAAACAGAGTATAATATAGGCTATTTAACTAACATTTTCTATCAACCTAAGCAAACAAAAATTTGTTTAGGCCATTGCTTTTCTTTGAAACATCATTTGGCCTAATCTTCCAACTACCTGTTCAACAATATCTGGATATTCAAGCCTATAGGTCAAAAGCAAAGCAAAGCTGTAACATCGTAGTTAAGACCTCTCTCTCAAAATTTCAGTGATTCTAGACCTACCTCCTCCTTCTCAGCTGGTGAGGGCTCCTCATTCTCTCAAATGCATGTTTTATTTATTCCTACCTGCAAACATTTCTGTTCCTTTTGCCTCATCATTCTACTCCAGCCTCCATGATTTTTCACCAAGGGATCATAGTTTCGAATCTTGGTTCCCAGGGTGGCAGTATTGAAAGGCAGTGTGGAACCAGGAGCTGAGTTGGATCCATGGAGGGAGTCCCCCTCATGGAAAGGATTATGATAGCTTTTATAAGACTTCTGAGCTCTCAAGAGAATGAGTTGATATCAGCCAGCTTGACACCTAAATCACTGTGGCTTGGTGTTTAATGATGGGCTCTCTCACTCTCAGAAATTGCTCATGCCATAATGGCATGTGGCCCTCACTAGAGGCTGAATCAATGGAGCTGCCTAACATTGGACTGTCAGCCTACAAAACTATGACCTGAATAAACCTCTTTTATTTATAAAGTTACCCTGTCTCTGCTATTCCATTATAACAGATAGCAGACCAATATGCCAATAAACTCAAAGAGTAGAGAAAAAGTGCAAGACTTGGACTAATATATATCTAAGTTCTAATCTTGCTATACCAGTTACTAGTTAAAAGACTTTGAAGAGATTGTTAAAACTCCCCGAGCCTTGTTTCTACATTTTCAAAATGAAATAATAACATCTATTTTCATGTAAGTATTAAAGGATGCATCATACTACTTTTCCTAGGAAAATATCTATCACCCAAGACAGGGCACTGAAAACAGATCAAAGAAACAATTCCATCCATGTCCAATGAGCTTATTGAATTTATAGTAACACAGGCGCGGGGTTATCTACAGGAGCATGGATGACTCAAAATATCTGATTACGCACCCCTCGTGTTTAACAGTCTGATCATCTTCAGCTATCCTTCCACCTCCTGTGTGTCCTGGCACCTCCCAACCGCCTAAGATTACACATAGCTAAGAAGCAGGAGGGAGTGGTGTGCATAATCCCAGGACGTTTCTCCCTTTCCTTCTTCTAGGGAGTGTTACAATTACTACAGACCTAGCAATCTTGTAATTGTTCTACTTATCTTGTTGCCATGACTGCTAGGCCCAAGGTTATTCTCTAGGTCAGCACTGCAGTCTCTGTTCCATAAAAACAATGGTCATATCAGGCTGGGAGGAAAAGCTGTATCACAAAATATTGATTTAAGTGTGAAACATGATGGAAAGGTCATAGATCCTAGAGGAAAAAAAAAAACTACTTTTGTTATATCCCTAGACCAATGTAATTTCTTACTCTATTCTAAATATGTATCCTTATAGTTACAGACAAGTGTACCTCTCACCATCATCACAAAAACTTTTCTAACAGATGGAGACTATTACAGAGTTTCACAACTGGTAAAACTCACAGAATAAATGTCTGTGAGATGCTCAGCACTAAGTGACACATCTACAACACAACTTCTACACCTAAGGCTCAAGGAACATAGCAGAACAGGGGCAGAAAGAATATTAATGCATCCTCAACTCTCACGAATGAATCTTCCTCATTCAACAAATGGTGATTAATCCAGAAAGTCACAGTTACCCAAAGTACAGAGAATAAAAGACTACAGAGAGCTTGTCCCTGAGTACGACACTATATCAAACCTCTGCTGCCCCGAGCTCGGAGACCATTGTGGAAGAGGGGACAAAAAGACTGTACAAGCTAGAGATGGTGGATGGCTACAAGGAAACAGTTTTCCACTGCTTAGAAGCTGCTCATATGAACTGACAGCAATGGTGACAATGCACAGACCCAAACTAGACAAGAACTAAGTATAAAAAGTCCTAACTGTACCTGAGAAAAATATTGGTAACCAATAACTACTGGGAGAGAGAAAGTTGGTTTTCTTTAAGGATGTGACACTAAATAAGTTAACCAGGCTCCAGTAGACGAACTCACATTGAGGGACATTTGGAGACATAAATTTGACTCACTAGGACTTAATATATATGGCAGAGTACATGAAATCTTGTGGGGAGCGGCAAAAGGAGTGCAGATAGGGAAGGGGACCTAAATATGATCAAGGTATACTGTATGAAATGCACAAAAATTCAGTTAAAAAGTGTGAACTGAGTCTTATGTAGCATTAAGCACATAAGTGCTCAATAAATTCCATTTTCCTTCCTTCATCTACCTTTATGCTTATAATAATGGTAGTGTCATAAAATTTAGCATTAAGTAATAGCCTTGGATAGTGATCACAAAACTTTTTATTAAGTTGCTAATTTTGTTATCTGAGGAATGCCAAAATGCATACTGAGAATACACTCAATATAATAATAAATATTATAAATTACAATGAGTAAAAGTTTAAAAATTCACAATTTTTCATGCTACTTTATTTTCATCTCAAAATGTTCCCATACAATGGATAGGTCAGATATTATTCCTATTTTCTAAGTGAAGAAAGAGGCTTGGCATATATTCAAGCTTTAAATACATTTACTAAATGTATAAATAGAACCTCTTTTTCATTTCCTTTACAAGCCTTCATATCACTCCATTTCCAACAGACAAGAATATGCATTAAATAAGAACTACACTTTTCTGACCACTCTGGCCTTCAGGACAAGTATTTGGTAATGCATGCCTCCCTTTTACCTCTCAATATTTATTCTCTCTCTCTCTCTCTCTCTCTCTCTCTCTCTCTCTCATCCTATTCACTAGTTTATGGACACTACTATGCTGCTTGGTGTTCCTGGAACACACTGTCCTTGCCTGTGTTTCCTCCCTGTTCTCAACACTCAGGTGATACCTCTTCAGTACTCTCTTAAGACTCAACTCAAGGGCTGTTAATGTTTGGAAGATTTCTTGATATCCCATGTAAAATGTTGCCCTGATCTTCTGTGTCCATAACATAACCTTGCAATAAGCACTTGTGTCTGACACTTGGTACAGTTGTCTATCTGTATGTCAGTTACACTTAGTGCAGCTATATTCAGTCTCTGCTACTGACAGCATGTTCCATGAGGGCAGGATATGTGGCAATCTTTGCATGTCCTTGGTGTCTGGATAGGGCCTGACATGGAGCCCTATCAAGAAATATTTGATAATAGAGCAAATGGATAAAGTTTTCTAAAGTATCCTGGGGTCAAATCGAGAAGCGTTCAAACACATGGAAAACTGACTCAAAGTTCTCCTCAAGAAGGAAGCAGTCCAAACCATTCACATACATTAAAGTATGGAGAGGAAAGTATAAAAACAAAAATAAAGATGTAGAAGTCAGCAATTACTGAAATTACTGCTCTTTAGGACATAGCCTGGAACATGTTATTTTCCCAGCTGCAACTTTCCCCATTTTATCTCTATATCATTTGCCAACCCTGAATGAGCTGGTTCTCTTGTATGAAGTAGCCCTAATGCTACTGAAAAAATGGTTTTACTAGTTAAAGAGAGAGTTCATTCATGGTGAAATGCATTTTACCAGGCCTATGTGTGCATCTGAACAGTGACTATTACAATATGTCCGAGTTGTTTTCCTGTCAATAGGGTAGAGAGTACAGTCTATCTCAGCCTCTAAACCAGCAATTGTGATCATGGTATAAGTGATCTTACACAACTGAAAATATACTCAGAACATCCTTAACATGCTCTATTTTAAAATGTATGGGAAGAATATTGGGGAAAAGCTTTGAGACACTATGTTGTTATCTGCTGATGGCTATCAGTGGGTATCAGGAGCTATATTAGAACTCTGCAAAAGAAGAGGGCATAAGGGGTTAGTTTAGGGGGCTTCGGAAAAGGAAGATTTTTGGGTGCTTTGAGCCAATAATAAGGCAGAAGAAGCAGGACTGCTTTTCTATATTCCAAAACCAAACATGAAATGGGCACAAATGAAGTAGAGAAAGAAGGAAGGAAGGGGCACAGAGCAGGCAGAGGGACCTGTGTTTTAAAGCAGCCTGAGTGTCTCATTAGGTTAAGTGAGAAATGAGCCTTATTGTCTCTTACATAGTCATTCTCAAAAGCCCAGCTCACTTTAATGTTGTTCTATTCAGTTTCCACGCGCACGCACACACACACACACACACACACACACACACACACACACACACACAC
>NW_008337285.1:815387-848931 GCF_000622305.1 Nannospalax galili
TTGCCCTGATCTTCTGTGTCCATAACATAACCTTGCAATAAGCACTTGTGTCTGACACTTGGTACAGTTGTCTATCTGTATGTCAGTTGCACTTAGTGCAGCTATATTCAGTCTCTGCTACTGACAGCATGTTCCATGAGGGCAGGATATGTGGCAATCTTTGCATGTCCTTGGTGTCTGGATAGGGCCTGACATGAAGCCCTATCAAGAAATATTTGATAATAGAGCAAATGGATAAAGTTTTCTAGAGTATCCTGGGGTCAAATCGAGAAGCGTTCAAACACATGGAAAACTGACTCAAAGTTCTCCTCAAGAAGGAAGCAGTCCAAACCATTCACATACATTAAAGTATGGAGAGGAAAGTATAAAAACAAAAATAAAGATGTAGAAGTCAGCAATTACTGAAATTACTGCTCTTTAGGACATAGCCTGGAACATGTTATTTTCCCAGCTGCAACTTTCCCCATTTTATCTCTATATCATTTGCCAACCCTGAATGAGCTGGTTCTCTTGTATGAAGTAGCCCTAATGCTACTGAAAAAATGGTTTTACTAGTTAAAGAGAGAGTTCATTCATGGTGAAATGCATTTTACCAGGCCTATGTGTGCATCTGAACAGTGACTATTACAATATGTCCGAGTTGTTTTCCTGTCAATAGGGTAGAGAGTACAGTCTATCTCAGCCTCTAAACCAGCAATTGTGATCATGGTATAAGTGATCTTACACAACTGAAAATATACTCAGAACATCCTTAACATGCTCTATTTTAAAATGTATGGGAAGAATATTGGGGAAAAGCTTTGAGACACTATGTTGTTATCTGCTGATGGCTATCAGTGGGTATCAGGAGCTATATTAGAACTCTGCAAAAGAAGAGGGCATAAGGGGTTAGTTTAGGGGGCTTTGGAAAAGGAAGATTTTTGGGTGCTTTGAGCCAATAATAAGGCAGAAGAAGCAGGACTGCTTTTCTATATTCCAAAACCAAACATGAAATGGGCACAAATGAAGTAGAGAAAGAAGGAAGGAAGGGGCACAGAGCAGGCAGAGGGACCTGTGTTTTAAAGCAGCCTGAGTGTCTCATTAGGTTAAGTGAGAAATGAGCCTTATTGTCTCTTACATAGTCATTCTCAAAGGCCCAGCTCACTTTAATGTTGTTCTATTCAGTTACCACGCGCACGCACACACACACACACACACACACACACACACACACACACACACACACACCAAAAAAAGCAGTGGAAATCTGTACCTTCTGATAAATGTCCCATGGTTTACTTGAACTAAAAAAAAACCAAAAAAACCCTGCTGTTCTTTCAGACCTATGTTATGTACTAGAATCCCTCCTATGAATGAGACATGATATTTGACCTCAAGGATTAAGCTGACACTAACAAATAGACAATGACAACTTAGTGGAAAATGTTATTGAAAGAATTCATGAAGTAGAAGAACACACAGAGCAATGACTGACTAACTGCCTAGGGAGCCCTGGAGAACTTCATAGACGGGGAAGCACTTGAGCTGTGTGTGGAAAGAAGAGAAAGAGTTTTCCAGGCAAAGTAGTGAAGGGCAGAAGGGGGATTGGCTACAGGACTAGTGGTAGCAGTCAAAGAACTGGACAGGAATGAAATGTTTCAGAGAGCATGCATGGCTGAACAGGAAAATCAGGAGAGAAGGCACTGAATTGAGAGCAAGAAAGGCTGGGGTCAGCTACATGCACAGGCTTGAAATGGAGCTCCAGGTCAGAAAATCAATGAAAGCCAAGACTAGAAACTTAGGTAGAGGATTTATTAACAGAGATTTAGGTTGACAGGGATAATTACTGAGTCATGAATATTCACAGAAGGGAAGCATAGGAAAGAATAACCTTTAAATACATGAGGCAGGTGCCAGGATCAAGAAACAGGCTTGTAATTCTAGCTACTGGGAGACTGAGGCACGAAGACCAGAAGCTCAAGTCCTGTTTGGTCTACAGAGTGAGTTCAAGGCTATCCTGGGCAGCTGTATGAGAAGCTGTTCCAAAATGGAAAGTAAAAACCTGGCTCAGTGATAGAGCACTTGCTTAACATGAGGCTAAGTTCAATCCCCATATAAGAAAAAGCTATGTGTACATGCATGTATCTGTGGGTCATTCTGAGCTGGGTAGCTTCATCTGCTTTTTAGGCTTGCTTTCTCTCTCTGTTGGCTGGTTTGTCAGCTTTTGCTTTTGTGTAATCATAAATCATCTCCTCCCTATTATTGCCACCTGGCACCATCTAAGGCCTCTGATTTATAAATTAAAGGCCATGAAAAACCTGCTTCCTTCTGAATCCCAATGCTGCTATTTACCAGTTCTTTAAACTTAGAAGAGTTCCAAAACTTTCTTAGCCTCAGGTTCTGCATTCACAGACAAGGACAATAATGATATCTCTACAATTATTATGTATTTTAGTAATAATGGCTAGTTCCCCCGACATTTACTATAGATGAGCTCCTCTCTTACTCATTTTGTGTACTTTATCTTATTTATTCCACAGACAATTATTATACCTTAGCATTTATGTTCCGATTTTATAGGTAAAGAGAGCAAAGCCCAGAAAGACTAAGAATTTGGCTTCGGGTCACACAGCTTTAAGTAGAAGATACAATACAGGATTTGGAGGAAGACCTTTTGACTATAGCGCCTGTGGTCCTAACCATAGAGTGAGATCATCTGTTTTAAATCGTCTGGCATTATGTAGGATCACAGACGAACATGCTTCTTACCTTTCCGATAGTTCTGCCAACTGAAAAGAAAGCTGAGTGTCTCATTCAATGGGTTGACTCTATAAGCAAATAAATATGGGGGGGGAGTAGGAAGCATCAAGTCCAGAGGTGAATCCTCCCTCCCAAGAGGCTGCCAGAGGCAAGGAGGAGCCAGGGTTTACCAAGTGGGATGGTAGTGGCAAGTGTCCCATGTTCTTCATGTATACTTGGCACATAGGTGTCACTGTCCTGAACTCATAAATAAAACACTAAGAAATGACCAGAAGAAGTCCAGGAACTGTGATGGGGCCTGGGAAGCCACACCAGGATCCCTATCCCTAAAAGCAGTCTATCATTCCTTCTACCTTACCCATTCCCATCATAGCTAACCCAAGATTCTGACTGTGAAGGTCACAGCCTGCCATCAGTGAAGAGCCAGGGAATTCAGTCTTCCAAGCTAAGAGTAAGAGGACTGGGCGGGGGCAGTCCTAATTCACCAGCTTTTATAAGCTCAGTGCTGGGGGCAACACAAAGCTAATACTTCGGACCTGATGGAGAAGCTACAAGGGCAAGAGGACAGCCTCCATGAAGCATGGGATGTAAGAGGCAGAGCAGGAGATGGTCTTTCTATTCAGAGACATCTGCAAGAGGACTTCATAGAAATGTTTGCTTGTCCTAACCATCCTGCAGTATGACATCATAAATGCATATCTCAGAGGTTCTTGGTATAGGAAAAGATGCCTGAATTATTAAGAAGTTTAAATGACGTGCCTCTGATCATATGGATAGAAGTAGAAAGACTGAATTCAAATCCAGAGCTCTGAGATTCCAAAGCCTATGTTCTTTCTCATACCACACTGGCTTGTGATTACATGAGAGCACTGTAAAACATATGTGTCTAGCTTGAGGCTACTGCAGCACCTCAGTTTGAGAAACAAATCAGGTTAGGGATTCCTCACTAGATCTCATCCACTCCAATATCCTATCCTTGTTATCATTTTCTGTAAGAAAAATGGATGACCTAGAGAAAGACACTAACCCAACCAAAGTCACACAGTAGCAAGCACTGGGTCTATGAATTTACACAGAATCTTATGAGAGAAGAAAAGTTGATGCCTCCAGGTACCAGTGAAAATTGTACTTTTAAGACCAGTCAATAGCTTGAAGGTCATCTACTAGGAGGTTTCACATGCTTGTTTATTTAAAAAAGAAATAGCCTAATTACAGATCACTGAGGAATGAACTGGTGATGTACAATGCAATTAGGAAAAAACCCAACAGCAGGTTTGGGAAAAAAATGGGAGAACCCACAGCCTTGAAGGATGGAAGATATTTCAAGCAGAGCAGAAAGAGCAGTGACAAAGTACATTGGTGAAGCCTCGCACTGGGCATGAGGAATTTCAGGTCACTAGCTGCCTCTAGCACCCACCTGTACTGTTCTGAGACTGTATCCCAGCAGGGCTATCTTTTGTACTCCTAGAGGATGTTTATAAACTGACTCAGGAAAGGCAACACAATATAATACAAGGAACCTGGCTTACAAAATCATGTGGGCCTGACACTCATTGGCTGAGTGATTGTCAGTAGAGATAACTACTTTGCCAGGCTACAGTAAGACTAAAGGTATCACACACTTAATATCCCTAGTGTGTTCCTCCAATACAGCAGGTGCCCAGTAGGCTTCTACTATTACACTTACTGCTCTTGCCTATTGCTATTGTTACTTTTAGTATAGGTTCCTCATAAAGTTAGAGACATGTCATGGACGCTTACATGGTTGTTTGCAGAATCTGGTTATTTCTGTTACAGGGTCATGGCTTTTCGTTTAGAATGGTATAAACTGCATCTGTTTCTCTGAAATGAATGTACCCAACTCCCACACAACACCCTATCTTGTTTCTCTGGAATGAATGTACCCAACTCCCACACAACACCCTGCCTACTGTGGATATTATCCTGATGGGGGGGGTCATTTCAGACTTGTCACTGAGCCAGAACCTTTTATACTAGCTTCAGTAATACCTTCTGACTCTGGTAGGTGTGGCTCTGTCTCTGGCCCCGAACTTTGGGGTGCCATTTAAAACATATTTTATTTATTATTTTTTTCTTATTTTATGTGTATGAGTGCATCACCTCTGTGTATGTTAGCACATCTATGTTGTGCAATGCCCACGGAGATCAGAAGAGGGCATCAGACCCCTTGAAACTGGAGTTATGGATGGTTATTAGCTGCCATGTGGGTGCTGGGAACCTAACCCAGGTCCTCTGTAAGAGCACCAGTGATGAGTCATCTCTCCAGCCCCTGGAGTGCCATTTAAAAAAAGAATGTCTAAGTGCTTCTAATGTCTAAGTGTCTGGGCTAGTTATGCATCCTAAGCAGGACATTCTGAGACTGTATACCGATAGGTCTAATTGCCTAACCTGAAATGTTCTAAGTCTCTCTCTGGTACCTGAGATCAACCATATCTGGCAGTAATAAGTGGGCAAGGTCTTCTAGTCCTCCTTTCTTATGTTCAAGGTGCACTCCATTCCTTTACCCCTGTCCCCCAAATTAGAGGTAACTAGATGCTCTGAGGAACTTGTAGTCATGAGGCCATCCCAGGTCCCATTTCCAGGTGACCAGGCAAGCAGGTCAATTTTGTTGGCTACTACAGCATTTCTTTCCCAGGATTGTGTAATATTGAGCTCCTAGAATGGTGCCAAGTTGGGTTTAGGATGAGTCTAAAGTTCCAGGTTACTAAAAGTGATGACCAGTCCACCAATGACTTTTGAATTTGAGCTATGTGGGTCCCAGACATTGCTTGCTGCCTTGTCTATATTCTAACCATGGTTTATAGTAACTGAAGGATGCACCGGCACCCTTTACCTTGTATTCCTTCCCACCTAGGCAGTTACTACTCTCTTCACAGTGCCAACCTGTCCTCTATAAGAGGCTGTATGTCTTTAAAGACTTTGAAGTCTTTTGAAGTTGTTTCTTTGCAACTCTACAACAAGTTCTTTGGATTGCCTCCAATTTATTTGTCTTCTTTTCTGCTGGGTTGGTTATAAGCTGTGTCATATGAGAACAAATTTTCTTAGCATGAATAGGACTATTTCTTTTTACATTGTGGTCCCTTGCCTGATCTTCCTGCTGATAGCACCATGTAGACAGCAGTTAACATTGTACTGATGGAGAACACATTTGGATATATAGTGAATATGGACTAAATCTTAAGAGTGCTGGGGAAAACATGGCTGGAAAATGCATTGGTCTACATTTATGCTATACACTATTGAATGATATATCTAATATAACTAGAAAGCAAAATCACATTTTTCTGTTTACTCAGAAAGAGCATGGCATTTATGTTGATCAACAAAGCATCATAGAAACATTTGAGAGCGTTCTTAGAAACTAGTATTTGTGGGGGTACCCAGAAAGATGAAACTCCATTAGTGACAGTGTAACCAGCCTTGAAAATGATGCTAGGAAACTACTGAGCCAAGAGATACATTGTTTTGTTACAAATATGATTTGAAGCACTGGGAATTGCAAGTAGTATCAATGCTGCTACCTTAATGTACATGTGGAAAGCATAAAAGCAGCTAGGAACCATGTATTTGGTAAAAAGGAACATGAAAAGGTAGTGTCTGGATGCTGTGAATTCTGCAGCTGAACTGTGAACAGAGAAACAAAATATTTCTTCTCTCTTCATCATATTAAATCACCATATAAATTCATGAACTTCAAATGGATCTATAAGTTCTTTAATATAATTTTAATCATATTTTGATAGAGGTCTCATCCACAAACATATCTATCATCTACATATTTATCCACATCTATCTATCTATCTATCTATCTATCTATCTATCATCTATCTATCATCATCTATCTATCATCATCATTATCATCTATCTATCTATCTCTCCACCTATCTATCTATATCTATTTATCATCTATCTGTGTGTGTATAATGCATGCCATAGGGATGGCCTTGGTCCAGTTAATATAAAATATGTATAGCTGGCGATACTAACCATGGAGTCTTCTCACCAGAGCGATGGTAAATGAAAACCTCTGAAGATTATTCACAGAAATGTCATCCCTCCCTCATAGCTGAAGAGTCACTATAGATCTCATTAACAGAAATATGAGTGGTCATCAAAACCGAAGCTCCAAAGCCATCTTTCACAATTTGTAATTATACTCACAATGTTTCATAGGATTGAGCAGCAGAATTTTTATATTTTCTATACTTTACTATATAAAAGAAAATGCATAGAAAAAAGATATAAAAGAAGTGGGATACAATATTGAGTATCCTTTAAGAGGAAAGATCTGAGGGGCTTTTCCTGCTTCGTGTGTATTTTCTACTACTTTCTAAATTTGCGAAAACAAATGTACTCGTTTTAGTTTTGTCCCTTACCTCACTGAGCTTCTTTCAGTTTCTCTTCCCTGCACATAATGTTCCCTTTTGTATATAGACTCATTCTCAACTACTTACTTTCAATTAGCTAAATCCTATTTATCCTAAGATTTCACTCGCAGCAAACTTCCTCCAGACATCCTCTCTGACCACTCAAGGTTACAGTAAATGTTCTTCTAATGAACTTGTATTATTTTATGGATGATAACTACCTCCCATGTAACTTAAAGTTGGCTTCCAATTCCACACTCCAGCAATGTCTACCACTGTCTGACAGCTTTAAACAAATGAGTTTGGAAGAACACTAATTCCATAAGCTACTCTGGGGAAGAAGAAAGAAAGGAAAAGGATGCACTAGCGAAATAACTTCAGGAAATGCTGTATGTGTTGGTCCCTTCTGAAGAATTATAATGTGTATTAGCATATTCCAGGCTTGTAGAAAGTACTGCTGTAAAGAATCTGGTTAATTTGTTTTTAATCCAGTACTTTGCAAACTTACTTAAATATGAATCCTTCCTTTATGTAATACCTATTAACATCTATTTCCCAGAACACTTTGGGAAATTCTGGGTTTAAGAGATAAGGCCTCCAAAGGATGGAATTTTTCTGGCTCATGGTGAAAGTAAGAAGTAGGAAAAATACTACAGTTTCAGAGACAGCAACAAAAAATTAATTCTAATAAAGTGCAATATTTATTACTTATTATGCGATAGATATATGCCTATATATATTAGCTTGTTTAACTTTTATAATTTATTTAAGAATAAAGAACTATTCTTTCCAACTGAGGACATGGAAATGAAGGTCAAAGGAGTATAGCATGTGTACAGTGACAGAGCCATGGCCATCTGGGCTACTTCACATTTTCCCTGTTAAACACTGGGCTGTCACCCCAGATGTCACAAACGTTCTTTCCTTGATGGAGTAGGTGATGAGGTGACCACACTCCCTTCTGCTCGTCCCCTTCTCGTCCTTACTTTATCTTCTTTTCTCTCCAGCTTTTCTTTCTGTGTTCCTTAGCTTCCTCAAGCATCCTGAGTGTCCACTCTGGACCTGTTTGCATGTAGATTCTGGGATTTCAGAGATGAATTCAAAATGACCTCTCTTCTCAAAGAGTCTTCAGTCTAGACCACATGTCAATCTGCTTCTAAGCCCCAGGGCAGATTATCAAGTATATGAGAGTGAGAAAGATCCCTAGAGATCAAAACAAGAGCATCCTACAGGCTTCTGAATTAGCAGTGCCCTCTAGGATATGTCCAGCCATATCTGAGATGACTCATTTAGCAGAACAGAAGATGCTGACAGTTTCATATAAACATCATGAAATTAAGACTGTTCCACCAATAAGACTGGTGGGACATAGGAATAAAGAGACCTACCCAAATTCAAACATTTCCAGGAGTTATGGGAGATGAACAAAAGTCTAAGAAGTTACCTGAGAAATAAGGAGAAAATCTAACTTACATGGGAGTTATGAAGTAAATATCATTCAGGAAGACAGAAATTTGAAATTTATTTCTAAACAAAAAATAATATCCCCAAATCTTCTTAGATTACACTGCCATTCAAAGTGCTCCATGAGTACCTCACAACTGACACAGGAAGATTCGCTGAATATTAGTACCTTTCCCTATTTTCTCTCCTTATCCTCAGCCCCTGGCATAGTACTCGGTACATTACAGCTACTGAATGAATGCTTGAAAAGGTTTCATGGAAGGAGGGAGGTGGAAAGCGATGAAGAGAGGAGACTCTGGTAAGACAACTGAATAACACGAAGCTAAATGTAGTTCAGGGTTTTGACACCTGGATCCCCTGGTACAAGCTTCAGGATTGGAAGGGTAAGAAACTATGTTCTCGCAGCTGCTTCAAAGTGTCCTAGTCCTCTAAATGGCACTGGGGAGACTTAGGGAAACATTTCTGATCTCTTATGTGGATAAAGAGGCTCAGGCCTGCTGGTTCTCTAGGAAAGGAACAGTAAAGGTAAGGTTCTGTTTCAAATTCAACTAGAGCTACACAAGGAATGATACACATAAAAAATTGATCATGACACTGCTCAGACAAATACTATTTATAATGCAATATTTAAACACACAGTATATCCCTCTTAATGATGGAAAGAAACTGAAGATCACAGCAAATAAAATTCATTCCTGTCATACAAGAGAGATGTCTCTATATGCATTACTTACCAAGAGAATCCTTTATCCAACATCTAACAGAGTGAGTCACCTTTCTATCAGGAGCAAAACCCTTTTCAGTAGGAACATTTCAGTTCACTAAGCAGTCCCAGCCAGAAAAGAACAGAATCTAGGGACACCAGCCCTCTTCTTCTTATTTGCTCATATTCCAAGTGAGTAGAGTGTGGCCCACAGTCTTTCTAGATCTTCATTTCCTCATTGGCAAAGTGAGGGATTTCTAGAAGATCTCCCAAGCAAGCAAATTGCAATTCTGTCTACTTATTCAGTTGAAGTGTATTACTAAAAGATACAGTTTGGATATATATGTCTTTTTGAGACAGGGTCTCCCTGTAGCCCCAGCTTCCCTAGAACTCACTATGTACACCATGGTGGCCTTGAACTCAGAGATCTGCCTGTCTCTTCCTCTCAAGTGCTGGGATTAAAGGCATGTGCCACCATGCCTGGCTACAGTTTGATTTTTTTTTTTTTTTTTGGTCTAAATAACCTTCCTTTTTTCTTTTTGGTTTATTTAATAACCACATGATTAGAAGAAGCAGCTTGCTCAGGAAATTGTTATTGAATATGTTAAAGCAGTTTGGATATTTTTTAACAGACCTGAATTCAAATGCAGATCCTCTACATAATGGTGGAAGGACCTTGATCAAATTACTGTTCCCTCTAAGCCTAGATGAATGAGATAAAATGAAGCAATAACAGTTTCTACCTTGGATTTCTTCTGAGCACTAAGTCCTTTAGGATAACATTGCTAGTAAGGGGAGATTTGGAAGCCAAGCTCAGGCCTGTTTGCAGGCCTGTTTGACTTCAGACTATATTCTTTCTACTACAACAGTGAAGAACGCCAATATCAACATATGTTTAAGAAGTGGGTATATTCAACATATATTGTATACACACATGAAATTCTCAAAGAGTACATGAAAATTATACTATAAATAAATAGCTTAAAAAGTCAACCAGAATGTACTAGAAGCAGAGGTATCCTGCTATTGAATACATGGATGAAAAGAATTAATGCAGTGTGGTGGTGAAGAGAGCTTGCTACATCATATAGCAAGTTCAGGAGTCAGAGGCCAGGGATGCAAGCATTCATTCTCTCTGAATTTCTGATTCATCTATAAAATACAAACAGGATCTGCTTTCTATAGTTGTTGAAGTATAGATAGGTCATTTTCACAGACATTTAATGTAGTAGCCATGACAAAAATATCATTAAATGATAGCTATTATTATTTTTGTTGGTTCTTTAAATTACATGCATATTGTTATTAATTATTAAAATTTCTCAAATAATTTCAACAATCCACAAGAGGCTAACAACTCCAAAAGAATAAGAATCTCAGGTTAGTATTTTTCATTGGTTTCCAACTTGTATATCACAAAGAAAAAGTCTGGAAATCAAGTGCTTTGGCCTTAACCCGGCTTCATTCTCAGAGGTATTACTTATATTTCAAATTTATTATTGTCCTCCACATTGCTGACATGAAATAACCTTCCATTCTCTTCCATGTTAAAAGAGTAGAGCATTTCTTGGCTCTATAAATAATTCAGGCAATATTAATATTTTAAGAAGAATAAGTAATATATTTTGGACCCGAAAAATGCCATGGGGGTTGAAATTAGTTATTTGTAGCTGAAAACATAATTAAGCAAACATATTGATTGCTTTTTCCTTCAGGTTTATCGCTCACACAACGAAGAGCACTGCCTCTTTCCATCCCAAATACTGCATTCTTAGTTATATCTGCTAGATTTTATTTTCATGAAAACTTCAGAGCATCCATCTATTGAACTGAATACTGTTGCCCATCTGATGATAAAAATAGAACTATTTCCACTTCCTTACAACAGGGTGCTCTTCCTCACATATATCTTATAAAGATGATGGGTGTGACTTCTCATATATAACCTTATGAACTGGTTAAAGAAGCAGAAGGGAACTGTATGTTTTACCTATACTCATATCTGTATGTATGACCTTATTTAACCCCTAAAATAAACTATGATGTACTAATATCTTCTTTTGTCACAATTTCAGCTCAAAGAGGGGGGTTGAATAAATTTCCCAGGTCACAGAACCAAAGTATACATCCAGTTCTGTAGCCCCAGCTTTCCCCTAATCTGCCTCATAGCACAAAGAGTGATAACAGCAGCTAAGATCTGCGGAGTATTTACTATGTTTCAGGTGTGATTGTAAGATATTTATATGGATTAAGTCAATTATTTCAATAATCCTTTGGAATAGGGACTATTTTTATCCCATTCTATAGTTAAGAAAAATAAGCATTCAAGTATTCAAGTTGATGTAGCTTTCCTTAATACTAAGCATGGAGACAGAATTGGGAGGCATGTTGTCTGACATCAGTGCCATCTTAACCATTACATATGCTATATCCCTAGACACCTAAATATAGAAAACAGAGATATGAGTTTTCATTAGTAAAGTAAGACCACCAGGGGGTTATTGTCTCACCTCAAAATGTGACTTTAAGCAGATAGCTAATGAAGATAAGGTGACCAGATGACTCATGGATGACAAGCTGACACTGTTAATAATGGTTATTTCTGCATCTGTTTGGGGTTCTCTGTTGCAATCTTTATCTCCCTGCTCAATCTGTCAAAAGTGGCCTGTTTAACAATGAAGGACAGTGGCTTCTTTCTGCGCTTGACTCTAGTTATAGTCTATTTCCTCTCAAATCATACACACAGAGCATTGTCTCAACCACCCTGTAGTGATAGAATTCCAGAAGAATTTGATTGAGTTCAGTGAGTGGTCCCATTAGAAGCTGCTGGTCATTTGGCAAGCCAAATTACTTCCCAAGATGGTTCATGGGCTGAATTTATGTAAGCACATCATCATGTGCCTATGTGTACACACACAGGGTTCTTGCTCTCTCACCCCCAGTGAGCACACATAGTACCTGGTAGATCTGGAAACACACCCCTTGCGGAAAGACAACTTCTAGACATGTCTACTGATAGCAAATGTTAAGAATTTAGGCCAGCAGATATTTAAGAATTTCTACTCAATGTCTGGCCTTATGCTGAGCCTCTGACTCTTGTTTGCTGCCTCTATGCTTCCAGCAACTTTAATCCAGTATTCTGACTTTATCCTGGCTATTGGTTTCTAGGCCTGATATTTTTTTTATCCAACAGTTCCCTATCTTGATCCCAACCACCCCCAGGATAGAAAATGAGCAAGAAATTCCCAACCTCAGATGCTAATACAAGAAAAATTTCCAGGAAATGATTATTGAATATAAATGCCAATTTTCTTTGGACTCAAGTAACAAAATTATGTAATTATGTACTAGGTATATGTTGCTGTATGACAAATGATTGTAATATCTATTGGCTTGAAACAGCAAACATCCTTCACCTTCTCTGAAAGTCACAACTCTGTGAATGGCTTACTTGTACTTTTCTAACTTAAGATCACTTGTGGAGTTTCAATTAAGCTATAAATCTAAGACATAGTCATTTGCAAACGTGACTTTTCTAATCTAAGTACATTCAAGTAGCTACTGGCAGGAGGCTTCAGTTCTTCACCACACAGGCTTTCCATAGAACCAGGTAAATTCTCAGGACATAGTGGCTGGCTCACAGGGGAAGGGAGAAGCAAGCCATGTGTAAGAGACAGAGCCAACAGTGCCTTCTTCTATAACCTTATTTCAGAAGCAACATGTAGTCCCTAATGCCATATTTTATTCATCATACAACTCTGGTATAATGTGAGAGGAAATTACATAGGAGTTGAGGTTGAGTATCACTAGGAGCCATCTTGAAAGGCTGGCTTCCAGAAAGGGTAAACTACACAATGTAATAATCATTCATTACATGGAAACTGAGAGATAATTTTCAACGTTCATCCAAACATCCTTTGCAAGAGAATCGATTAAACAAATTAGATTTCATTTAGAAAATTGGCAATAGAATAAATTTAGTTCATGTTAAGGCTAACAATACTTAAAATTTTCAGAGGTTCTTGAAACTTTCTTAGGTTTAGGGGATCAGCCTTTCAAGATTCCCACAGCTAGCACAACCCTTATCTAATCTCAGTGATTAAAATGGACCACATTCAGTATTTAATAGTTAGGAAACAAATGTTTTCTTCAGGATTTTACTAACATTTACTGAGTATCTTCTATGCCCCAGAAACATGGCGTATGTTATTTATTGTTGCTACCTATCAATAGGGATTTTAGTTTATATTTTGCAGATGAACAAACAAACTCAGAGGGATAAAACTTGTGGCAGCACAAACTTTCAAACCTAAATCTGAAATTTTCAAGTAAAGGAGGTTTTCAATAATTGTTTTGGGACAATTCTATGGTGCATATACAGAAATGAAGTGAAAAGATGTACAATTTTGAGATTCTAAGTGGAATATTAAATCGTATTTCTTTGCTTCAAACTATTTTCTTGGATTGACATTATTTGGAGGAGTGTGAGGACAAAAGAACCAAACTTGTGGGCCCTTGCATAGGACTTATGTATTAAACTCCACCTACCCAGGATTCAGGGATCATTGCGGAAGAGGAGCAGAAAGGTTGTAAGGTCCAGCAAAGGTGGTACATGACCATATGGAAACAGAGTCTCTTTGTACCTTGCTCATATGAATCTACAGCAATAGTTTCAGCATGAACAAAACCCATGCAAACTCAAGCAGTTAAAAACCCGGCATAGAACTGGGGAAATGGGCAGCAGGCCCCAGTCTTAGCCAAAGAACTATTGGCTGCTGATTACTTCTGGGTGAGGGAGAACAGATCTTTAAGTGACTCTAGATAAGCTGACTAAACCCCAGTGGACGAACTTGCACTGAGGGGCATATGGGGACACTAGCTTGACTCAATAGGCCTTAACATAAATTAAAGAATGCATGAAATCCATTGGGGGGGTTATGGGAGGGTACAGATGGGGGAAGGAGTATAAAGATGATTAAGATGTTTTGTATGAAAAACACAAAAACTTAGTTAAAATATTTTTAAAAAGAAAAGAACTTTTCATGTTAAGTCAGAGTGAAGTAAGATCCATGATGTCCTACTCTATCTTAACCTGTCTTAGCTATTCACAGTAAGAATCCCAAACTCAGCTGCACATAGTACCACACACTTGTAATCCCAATACTTGGGAGGTTAAGACAGGTGGATCCAGAGTTGGAGGCCAGACTGGGCTACATTAGGAGATCATATCTCAAAGAATAAGCAAACAAAAAAGGTTGCAAAGCTGAAGATTTTGTCACACCCTTCCACAGAACTACAAGTAACATCTTGTTGAAAGAGGACTTAGATTTGGCTGTCTGACTTGACTCTTGAAACCAGAAATCAGCCCATTTAGGCATGATGTAGTACTTTTCAGCCTCATAGCTTTCGATATTACCTTGGAAAAAGCAGGCTGTGCATTTGATCATTTTGACTAGGGGAACCTGACATATTGCACGCTTCAACCACAGCTCCTAAGTATTACTCCCTTCACAGCGCTAGGAGTCTCTCTCAGGATCCTGCCTCATGGAACGAAGTCATTTGAAAACCACTCTCTAATTATATGGCCTTGAGAATATTTCAGTTTTCTGCCTCCATGAGCTTCATTTTCCTATTTACAAAGGAAAGATAAAACTACTTAACTAGTCAATAAACACAGTCTCTTACTACCTGTTTGATCTTAGAAGTTATTTACCTTTCTGAGCCTGTTATTTACTTGGAAATAATGATACCATTCTCAGATGATTATAAAGATTGAGTAATATATGTTAAGAACTTGTTGTTAGGATTAATACCTAATATGAGATCAATAAGCATTGGTTATTATGTAAATACGTATTATGATATTCTTTATTATTATATTAGGTATCTTAGTTTTCTGTAATGGTGCTGAAAATTACTCTATCCAAAATTTCACATCCCACTCCCAAGTAAATTGCTCTATATTTCTGAAGTTACTTTAAAGGTACCATTATAGTTATGCATGTGTATATCCTAGAACAGCTATGTCCAACCTGTTGGACTCCTGAGCCACATGCAGCTTAGGATAGCTATGAATGTGGATAACACACAATCATAAATTTAAAATATTATGAAAATTAAAATATTTTATTTTTATTTTATGTGAATGAGTGTACTACTTCCTGCATGTATGTCAGTGCACCCATGTCATGCAATGTCCGTGGAGGTCACAAAAGGGTGTTGGATCCCCTGGAACTGGAGTTATAGACAGTTGTTGGCCTCCATGTGGGAGCTGGGATTCAAACCCTGCAAGGGCAGTCAGTGCTCTTAACTGCTGAGCCTCCTCTCTACCCATGTTTTTGTTTGTTTGTTTTTCATTTTTTGCTATTCTTTTTTGTAACTCATTTGTGCAGTTTATGAGCATGAGCTTAGTAGATGAGGATGTCTTGTCACAATGTCAAAAGGTTGGATACACCTGTTGGTGTTAAATGTCAGTCACATGACATTATATTTACCCAGTTAGTGTTTGATGAAGGAAGATGATGACGTTATTAAGGACCAACAGTGCAGTTCTTCTATGTCAGAACAAAACAAATCCTCTTCTTGGTTTTTATATTGTCATTCAATTGGGCTTTCTTCAAGTTTATCACTTATAAATGCCCAAATGAATCTGCCATTTCAGCTGAACAAATATAATGTTTATCTTTGAACTGCATATAACAGACAGAACATGGGTTTTGAAATGTTCGGTATGACTCTTTAAAATATTTTTATTAATATGAGAATTTTATACAACATATTTTGATCATACTTAGACCCCTTACCCTCTGCCCCTACTTTAGTAACCCTCTCTGACTTCATGTCCTCTATTATTATATCTTTATTTTAAAGGCCTGTCAAGTCTAATCTTCGTTTAAGTAAATGCTTTTGAGTGTGAGTCTATCTCTTGAAGTTTGGTTAACCTACAAGGCATCATGCACACAAGTAAGAAAAACTGCTTCTCCTGTCCCAGAATCTATTAACTGCCACAAGACCCTCAGCTAAGGCCTAGGTCACAAGATGGAGACCATGGCTGATACTGTTATCAGAACCAAGAACCTGTGACTAGACAGTTCACAGACCATAAGGGAGAACCAACTACTATCATGCTGCTAAATAGACATACATTATACTGACTCATAGTGACTTGTTATACCCATAGAGCGGTGCATCCCTCAGCTCTCACTAGGGAAGATTCTTCTTACAGCAGATGGTGATTAAGACAGAGACCCACAAATAGTCAATGTTCGGAGAATACGAGACTGTAGAGTTGAATATGAGTCTTAATCATGACACCTGTGTTTGCAATCTGTGCAATCTAAGGCAAGTTCCTTAACCTGCTTAAGTTTGCTTTTATCTTTTGCAATATGTAAGTAACAGTGAGTCTTCAATATGACTAAGGGTCTTGATGAGGTGATGAGTATAAAAACTGATAGTACAGCAAAGGATACATAATGGGAAAATCAAACTATGAATTCTTTCGTTTCTCCAATACTGTTTTCAAAGGCAATTCAGCAGTACGTATCAATTGTCAAACTTGTCTTTCTACTCAGAAATTTCAGAACTTGGACTTTTCCTCAAGAGATGGCTTAACAAGACAGACAGACAGACACACAGACACACACACACACACACACACACACAGACACACACACACAGACACACACAGACAGACACACAGACACACAGACACACACAGACACACAGACACACACACACAGACACACAGACACACACACACACACACACACACACATACACAATATGCAATATCTGTATTTTAACTGCTGAGCCATCTCTCCAGCCCCACACTGGCTGTTCTTGCAGAAGACCTGGGTTTGAATCCCAGCACCCACCTGGCAGCTAACAGCTGTTCATAATTCTAGTTCCAGGGAATCCAACACCCTCTTCTGACCTCTGTTGGCATGGCACAACATGGGTGAACCTACATACATGCAGGCAATACATGCATACATATAAAATAACAATAAAAATAATTTTAAAACGTTCTTTTCTGTGGCGCACACTTTTAATCCCAGTACTCAGGAGGCAGAGGCAGGCGGATCTCTGTGAGTTCAAGGCCAGCTTGGTCTACATAGAGAGTTCCATGTTGGGAGCTATTATTACACTATGTACATTGAGCTGTGGCAGGCTTGCTTGTTTACTTAGAGATTGTGTTTTGACCTAATCTGCCAAGTCAGGAGGATGTGTTTATATGGTGGAGTTCACAAGTATTTGACCGCTCCTTGACCCTCAGATACAGGTGGGAAAAACAACTGTTGAAACTAATTGAGTTCTTCTGTATAAAAAGGCAGAGGTGAAATAAACCGGGGGCTGCAGTCACTAAGTCCTCCCAAGTATCTTTTCTCTGTCTCTTGTTTTTTCTTTCAATCCTCACTCCCCCTTTCAGGTACTGTCCATCGTGGCTGGCTGGCACTGGCAGTTCCAGGACAGCTGGGGCTACAGCTCAAAAAGACCAAAAAGACAAAACAAACAAACAAACAAACAAACAAAAAAAAAAAACAAAAAGCAAAAACGTTCTTTTCTCTTAGGACATTTAAATGCTCCAGAGCAATTTAGCCTTTAAAGAACTGCATAAAATATTTTATCACATCTCTGCCTTGGTAACTTTAATAAACTGTAATGCCTTTGGGGGACCCAGCTTCATATAAATTAACTGCCTCAAACTTGGAGCATCAGGGTCTTTGTCAGCTTAATTATGTGTTTAACTTTATTTTTAACATTTTTAAAATGACCCATGCTAAGATCATCTTAATTGTTTAATTAAACAAATGACTATTTTTATATCTGACTTGATCAAAACTTTAATTTGTTCTCTATGGTAGTACTAAGGCAAGTGGGGTAGTCCAGTGTCTAACCAGTCACTCTTCTGGAGTAATTTAGTACTTTACTTGGTTCTTCCACACTCTTAATACTAATTTATGGCCAAATCTCCCAGGACTATATGTTATTAGGTACTTATCTAACTTCTCTGTAGAAACCTTTGCATGATGTGAGACAGAGCCTTGAGATGGACAAAGCTGTATACACGGAATGAACTGCCAAAGGACTTAAGTCTGTATGCAAAGAATCAGCGCAAGGCCTCAGTTCTCTTAATTTCCTATACGTCTCCTCTCAAGCCATTACCCTCAGTCTCACCTCCATGTAAGTTCTGGCCTGGCTCTTGACAGTTCTGTTAATCTTTTCTTTCACAATTATGCAAAAGCAGAAGTCATTTTTGTTTTTATAATTAGCATAAGAAGTAATGGGGTTTGTTGCAGCATTTTCACACATTGCTATTGGTCTTCCTCACACATTTCCCTACACCAACCCCTGCTACCTCCTGCTGGCCTTGCTCCTCCCTGCCAACAGCCTCTCCTGCTTTACCAGCACGTATATTCTACTATCCTCTTCCAACCCATCTATAAGAGGTCTTCCTCTCTGTACATTTCCCCTCCTCTACATTCACAGTCTATACTTACAAACATACAAACACACACACACACACACACACATACACACACATTAAATTCTAGGATCTGGGGTTGGAGAGATGGCTCAGTAGTTGAGAACACAGGTTGTCCTTGCAGAAGACCCAGGTTCAAATCCCAGCACCCACATGACAGCTAACAACTGCCTGTAACTCCAGTTCCAGGGGATCTGACAGCCTCTCTGACCTCCACAGGCATTGCACGACATGGTGCACTTACCTATATGCAATGCAGGCAAATCACGCATACACATAAAATAAAAATAATAATTTTTAAAAAATCTAGGATCTGCATATGAGAGAAAACATGTATTCATCTTTGTGAGTTAGAGTTTTTCACTTAGTATAATACCTGCCACCTTATCAGTTTTCCGGCATATGATATGATTTCACTTCTCCATGTGGCTTAATAAAATCCCATCAACATATGCATCACATTTGTATACCTCCATTGTTGTGAATACTGCAGCAACGAACATGGGTGTGGAAGCATCTCTGTAGAAGAACTTCAAGTCTTTAGGTATATAACCTAGACATGGTGTAGTGGGTCATATGGCCTTTCTAACTCATATTTTGTTCTATTGCCAGAATGATGTTCATAGTGGTTCATTAGTTTACATTCACATCAGAATTGGACAGAAGTTCATCCTTCATCTTTCTGTACACCCATACTAGCATTTATTATAGTGTGTTTTCCTTGTTGTTATTCTTGTTTTGTTTTGGTCTTTTTGAGACAAGGTCTCCTTGTAGCTCCAGATGGCCTAGAATTCACTATGTAGACCAGGCTAGCCTCAATCTTACAAAGATCTGCCTGCCTCCCAAGTGCTAGGACTTAAAGGTGTGTGCCAAAACGTCCAGCTGTCATTTGTTTTCTTGATAACCAATTTGACTGGGATGAGATGAAATTTCAAAGTAGTTTTAGTTTGCATTATCCTAATAGCTAAATATATTGAATACTTAAAAAAAGAAAACATGGGCCAGACATGGTGGCTCATGCCTTTAATCCCAGCACCTGGGATTAAACTCACTCTGTGAGTTCAAGGCCAGCCTGGTCTACATAGTGAGTTCCAGGCCAACTGGGGCTACAAGGAAAACCCTGTCTCAAAAAGACCAAAAAAAGAAAAAACAAACAAACAAACAAAAAACCCCCCAAAACCCCATGTATTGGTCTTTTGAGTTTCTTCTTTTGAGAACTGTTTGCTCAACTTATTAGCTCATTTATTGGTTAGAAATTTTGTTTTTATTTTTAAATTTAATTTTTGCACTTTTAAATATGTTTTAAATATTAACCCACTGCCCTGATGTACACCTGGCAAAATATTTATTGAAGTCTGTTGGCTGTCTCTTTGCTCTAGTGATGATTTCTTTTGCTGTTCAGAAGCTTTTTAATTTCATGCACTCTCATGTCAGTTGATGGGGTTATCTCGTGTGCTATCCGAATCCTCTCTGAATGTTCTTGCTTATGCCTATATCTTGATTTTTTTTCCTTAGCAAGTTCAGAGTTTCAGGTCTTAGACTGAGGTCTTTGGTCCAATTTGAGTTGATTTTTGTTTAGGGTAAGAGAGACGGATTTAGTTTCTTTCTTTCTTTCTTCTTTTTTTTTTTTTTTTGCATTTTTATTTTGGATAACCACTTTCCCTAACCACAATTTTTGAAGAGGATATTCATTTTCCAATGTATGTTTTTGCCAGATTTTTCAAATATTAGGTGACTATAGCTGTCTGCATTTGTTTCTGAGTGTTTTATCCTGTTCTACTGGTCTACATGCCTATTTCTGTGCCAGCCTACAACATGCCATCTTTGTCACTATGGCCCACAGCATAATTTGAGGTCAGATATAATGAAACCTTCAGTGTTCTTCTTCCTGCTTAAGGATTGTTTTGACTATTTGGGGACTTTTGTGTTTCTCTACGAATTGAAAAAAAAATTATTGTTAGTTCTGTGAAATAAATCATTAGAATTTTGATGAGGATTACATTGAATCTATAGATTGAGTTCAGTGATACAGCTTTTTTCATAGTATCAATTCTGTTAATTCTAAGCATGGAAGGTCATTCTATCATCTAGTGTCTTCCTCAGTTTCTTTCTTCACTGTTGTAGTTTTCCCTATAGAACTGTCTTTCACATCCTTAGGTTATTCCTAGGTATTTTTTGAAGCTAATATGAATGATATGTTTTTATTATTTTTTATCCTAATGCCAGTTCATTAATGATATGTAGAAATGATACTGATTTTTGTGTGTTGATTTTGTATCCTGGTACTTTGTTGAACAAATTTACCAGACCTAATAGTTTTCTTGTGGAGTCTTTAGAGTCCTTTAACTATAAGAACATGTCATTTGTAAATAGGGGCTGTCTGATTTTTTCCCTTTATTTGTATCCATATTTTTTCTCTTGTCTTACTGTACTAAGATTTCAAGCACTATACTGAATAAAAGTGGAGAGTTGGCAGCATTCCAGACTATTGATTTCTTTTCTCTTTTGGTAGCTTGAATAGCTCTTTCTTGAATAGCTGGTCCTCAGGGAGGAGACTTCCAGGTCCAGTTTGATTCTTCCATGTTCTGTGTCTGAAGTGTGTGTGTGTGTGTGTGTGTGTGTGTGTGTGTGTTAATTATACTTTATCAGCTATGAGAACAACTATGCAGCTTATTTTTTCTAGATTTCCACCTCTGACTCTTGGTTTGAGAGTGTCTTTTTCCAGAGAGATATGTTACTTGGAGATAACAGCTGGGTCTCAAAAGCAGAAGTTTTAAGCCTTTAGTACCATCAGAATATTAGTTATGACTTCTCACACTGGCTTACTTATATTCTACATTCTGACTCCAAGTACTTTTCATAGATTTTTGCTTTATCCTATCCCCTCAGTTTTGACCAAGATACAGTTCATCTTTCAGAAACACAGTAGCAGTCCTTATAGTATAGTATAGTGTCCAAATTCTGGGTATTGACATACTGTATTTCTACTCCGGCTCTGTATATATGTTCTGGATATTTCCTATCCTATCTTCCTCAACAATATCGTCAAATACTTTTCCAAAGGGTTTTATTATAAATTAATTTTTACTAATATGTGTTAATTGCACATATTAATATAAAAATATAGTTCATTATAATATTTCAACACTTACATATACATGTACTGGTTCACTTTACTCTCTGAATCCTTCCCAACCTCTAATAATCACTTTTATAATTTCCTTATTGTTTAAAGTCATTCAATGATTTTATATAGTCACCAGTCTAAACTACAGGCTCATTAACAATATATCTCAGACCTTTCATGTTATCTCTAGGCCAACATGTTACACCTATCATCCTCCTCTTTCTATTAGTATAGTCATATATTTACAAAAGTAGAATTGGTAGGTATTATATAAATGTTTAGCATTCCTATGAATAACATGAATTTGTTATTCTTTATGAATACACAATAATACACCATTGTGTGTGTGTGTGTATATATATACACACACACACATATTTTTGTTATCTATGGGCACTAGACTGATTCCATGACTTATGAATATTCCTAAAATAAACATGAGCATGGATGTATCTTTACTGTATGCTAATTGGGATTCCTTCGGATATATGTCCAGGAGTGGTATAGTTGAATCTTATACACACACACACACACACACACACACACACACACACTCTACTAACAGTGCATAAGGTTTCCTTTCTTTTTTTTTCATTCATCCTTGCCAGCATTTTTTTTTCTTCCTTGATGATATCCATGTTCAAAGAGATAAAACTCAGTTTATTTTATTTTATTTTATTTTCCCTGTTAAGTAAGGATGTTATTAGGTAACTTTCTCCTGTGGCAGAATACCCAGCAAAAGCAGTTAAAAGAGGAAGGTTTTATTTTGTTTTGTGTTTTGAAGGGACACAAGCCATCACGACTGAGAAGTCATAGCATCAGGCAGCTCTACAGTAGCAGGAGATGAAGGCACTGGCTCACATCTCAGCGTGTCAGGAAGCAGATACAGAGGAATGCCAGAACTCAGATGACTTTATCCTTTTTATTTAGTACAGGACCAGACCATATGCTGCTGCCTACATTCAGTGTGGCCTTCACCACTCTCTGGAAAAGCTCCCTCACACACAAAATTGTACTTTGTCCTAGATGTTTCTTTTAAAATTTTTATTTTATGTGTATGAGTGTTTTGCCTGCATGTATGTGAGTGCACTCCATGTATGTCTGGTGCTCACAGAGGCCAGAAGAGGGTGTCAGATCCCCGGAACTGTAGCCAAAGACGTTTGTAAGCTGCCATGTGGGTGCTGGGAACTGAACCTGGGTCCTTTACAAGGGCAGCAATTGCTTTTAACCACTGAGCCATCTTTCCATCCCCCTAGTAGTTTCTTAATACAATAAAGTTGACAGTTGGAATTATCACTAGATGCTGAAATTTTTTTTAATATATTTTCCTTTGCAATTCTTTTTATCACATTTATTTATTTATTATTTATTTATTTATTTATTTGTGTGTGTGCGCGTGTGTGTGTACATGAATATGTGGCCAGAGGACAACTTGCAGGAGTCAGTTTTCTCCTTCCACTATGTGGGTTCTAGGGATTGAACCGAGGTCATCAGGCTTGGCAGTAAGCACAGCTACCCACTGAGCCATTTTGCCAGCCCATGCAGTTATTCTTTGGGTGTGTATTCAGTTCATGGGGTGATTAATTGACTGTATTATTTGCTCTGCTGATGCTTAATTCTTTTATTACTTTAAAATTCTAGATATTAATCTTCTGTTGGATGAATGCCTACAAAATTTTTCTCTCATTCTGTATGCTCTGTCTCCAAGTTGTTAATTTGTTTCCAGTGCTGTACAGAGCTTTTGAATTTCAGAGAATCTTATTTTTCAATTCATTGCTTATTTCTATATGTTAACTTAGCTTCCTTAAGTGTTCTTCTATTAGTTTCAAAGGTTCATGTCTTTCATTAAGGCCTTTGATCTACTTTGAGTTAATTTTTACACAGAGTGACAGATAAATGTCTAGCTAATGTTGTCCACATATGTATGATTTATCAAGAATCAGGCTGTGTGGGTATTGACAAGCTCTCTAGTCTTTTGTAGCATGTCTATTTATGTGCCAAGAAGATGCTGCTTGAAGTACTATAGATCTGTAGTAGAAGTTGGATGGTTGTATACCTCTAGTACTGCCTCTTTGCTTATCATTTTGACTATTTGGGATGCTGCATAATCATTTTAAGATTTTTTTTTCTATTTCTGGAATTTGGATGGGGAGTGTATTGAATCTGAGGATTGCTCTCCATAATATGGCGATTTTAGCCCTGTTCCTTCTGCCAGTCCATGAACATGGGATTTATATGCTATAGTCCAATTTATAGTGTTCTTTCATTTCTTCAGTGTTCTATAATTTTTCATTGTAGTAGCCTTTCACTTCTTTGGCTGGGTTTATTCCTAAGCATTTCATTTAGTTATTTATAATTTGGTTATTTAGTTGGACAATTTTCCTACTTTCTTTTTCAGTAAGTTTGCTATTGGCATAAATAAATGCTACTAATTTATATAGCCCTTTTTGATTTACTTATCTTTATTTTATATGTTCTACTATATGTTGTGTACCACATGTGCTCAGTGCCTGCAGAGGCCAGAAGAGGGCATCATATTCCTTGGAAGTAAAGTTATAGACAGTTGTTAGCTGCCATGTGGGTCTTGAGAATCAAAACCAGATCCTCTGAAATAGCAGGCGTATTATTAAGCCATCTCTCCAGCCCCTCTATATGTTAATTTTGTAACCTATTATTTTGCCAAAACTGTTCATCAGTTCTAAATGTCTTCTGATGGAGTCTTTAGGGCTTTTTAGTTGGGTTCAAACCGTCTAGAAACAAGGATAATTTAATTTCTCACCTCCCTATTTGAATTCTTGTGACTTTTCTTATTGTTCTACCTAGGGTTTCAAATGCTATATTTAAAATTGACCTTTCACTTTCCAGTTCATTAATTTTACCTCTGAAATTTATTACTTGTCTCCTCTGACTGATTTTGACACTGGATTGTTCTTGTGCTTCTATGACTACAAAGTGTATCACAGGTTAGTTATTTGCTTTGGGTTTATTTTATTTTATTTTATTTTATTTCTTTCTTAGTGTTCTTCCTAGTGCTGTGATAAGAATACTGACCAAAACTTTCTTCGGAAAGAAAGGGTTTATTTGGCTTATAGCTCATAGTCCATCATCAAGGGAAGCAAAGGCAGAAATTCAAGGCAAGAACCTGGAGCACAGATCTGGAGGTATGCTGCTTTTGGCTTGCTCCTTGACTTAGGCTCAATCTGCTTTCTTTTTATTTATTTATTATTTTTATTTAATATGTATAAGTATATTGCCTGTGTGTATATAAGTGCACCAATGTCATGTAATGCCCATAGAGGTCAGAAGATGTCAGATCCCCTGAAACTGGATGGTTTTTAGCCACAATGTGGGTGTTGTAAATTGAACTCAGGTCGTCTGCAAGAGAAACGAGTACTCTTAACTGCCAAGCCATCTCTCCTGCCCCTCAGCTTGCTTTCTTATACAATAAAGGACCACCTGTCTAGGGGTGGTACCACCACAGTGGGCTGGGCCCTCCCACATCACTCAACAATCAAGAAAATGCCCCACAGACATGGTCACAAGCCAACATAATAAATTTCTCAGTTGAGATTCTCTCCACCCAAGCGTGTCAAGTTGGCAATTAAAGCTATCCAACACAGTTTTTTTGTTGGTCGGTTGGTTGGTTAGGTTTGTTTGGTTTTTGGAGACAGGGTCTCTCTGTACTAGACCCTCAGTGGGACTTGGGTCTAGAACTCACTATGTAGACCAGGGTGCCCTCAGTCTCACAGAGACCCACATGCCTCTGCCTCCCATGTGTTAAAGTTGTGTGCCACCACATTATGCTAAGTATTTGGTTGTTTTTTTTTCTCTCTCTTTAGAATTTTTTTGTGTATTTCATACAGAATAGCTCAAACAATCTTAATTATCTTTATATCTTTATACCCCCATCCGCACTGGTACCCTCCCATAGCCCTCACCCCCACTGGAGCCCATATACTCGGTCATCCCTGTTAAGGCCCAATGGGTCATCAGTGTCCCTAGCCATTCCCCAGTGCAAGTCTGTCCACTAAGTCTAGTCATCCTATCTGAAGTTCCTTGTCTTAATGAAGCTTCCTCATACAGCTGAGGGTCAGGAATACAAAAGGTCACAAATAGCCAAAGTGTAGAGATCAAGAGTCTGCTGAATGCTGGTCTTTGGACAGGATCCCTTTATTAAACTGCTCCCACCCAAGGCTCAGGGACCATCATGGAGGGCTGGGGGCAGAAAGACTCTAAGAGCCAGGGAGGAGGTGCACAACTATATGGAAACTGCCATATGATTCTATGGCAGTGGTGTCAGCATACACAAGTCCCATGCAACAGTATTTGGTTTATAAATGTAGGCATTTAGGCCTATAAATTTCTCTCTGAGAACTGCCTACCCTATATTCCACAGGTTCATATAAGATGTGTTTTCATTTTCCTTTTAATCTAGGAATTTTAAAATCAGCATATCAAAAACTTTCCCCATATTAGTCAAGTTGTCTAGAAAAATACAATAAATATTATTTATAATTATATAACATTTTATATATACAGTTATAAAAGTAGATTTGTTAAATTGGTGTATACACCTGAAGGTTAGGTAATTCAACAGCGTCTATGTGCCTGTTAAAGAAATGACTAGCTGCTCAGTTTGAGATGTGAAAGCCTCAGAAAGTTACCTAAGATGGTGTACCAGTCCAAGGCCAAGGGCCTGAGGCTCCCTAGAGAGTCTGTACCGTGAGTCTGCACTGAAACACTGAGAACACCGGAGTCAGTGCCCAGAGGTAACAGCAGCGTCAGTGAACACACCGCTCAAGAAGAACGGTATTTTCATGTACTGGCTACTTTTCCATCTTACTGTATCTGAGCCACAGTCTGTTATTGGATGGCATTACCCTAATTCAAGGGATGACGTTCCCTCTCAGTTGCTCTTCCACACTCTAATCCCCTCTGTGAACACATCCAGAAGTGTGATTTATTAATTCCTTACACATACCTTGATGTACTAAAGTTTACAAAAAAAGATTAACTATCACATCCCTTTCTTCAAAGACTCACTGATTGTTCAAAAGTGTATTGCTCAATGCCCATGTGTTTCTTCTTTGTTGATTTCTAGTTTTATGCCGTTACGATTTGACTTTACAGGAAATTATTTCATTTAAAAAATATTTGTGAATATTTGAGTTATATCCTAAAGCAATCTATTTTGGAATAAGTTCTATGGGCTGCAGAAAAGAATCTATGTTTTGAAGCTGTTGGGTAGAATATTCGGAGCTGTCTGGAAATCCCTTTGATCTATAGTATAGATTACCTTTGATGATGCTTTATTGAATTCTTGTTTTGAAGACCTTCTGGTGAGAGTAGAGCATTAAAGCCACCTATTATTACTATATTAGGACCCAGTAACTTGTTATGTCCAGTGGCATTTGTTTTATAAAATAAAGTATGCCAAGATTTGGCGTTTGTGTTTATATGTTTATAATTGACATATTCTTTTATTAGTTATTCTCTTCATCAATGGAGAGTGACATTCTTTGTCTCCTCTAATTTTGATTTGAAGTTTGTATATTTAAATCTGAATTTAGCTACTTCTGATGATTACTCTTACTGCTAAAAGTTTGTTCAAACTGATAAATAAGTAGGAGTCTGAAGAAATCAGGTATGTGTTAATCTTTTTTGGTCAACTTCAGAGAAGGACACCTCTGGATAGGTTTTTGAGTGAATTTCCAAAGAAGACTAGATCACAAAAGTTATTTGATTTAATAAATGTATTCATTAATCCATTTATGGGTTCAAATTTTAAATTTTGAGTGCCTATTGTTAGCTAGTAGAACTATGGAAAGTGGGGCCTGGTTGAATGAAGTAGGGCACTGATGGCATATGCTTGGAGGTTATATCATGTCCAAGTTCCTTCCTGTTACTAATCTGACTGTTCCTTCTCTTCAATGAGATGAAAATCCTTCTCCTCCACAACATCCTGTTCCCACAATTTTCTCCATAAGCACACTGGGCTAAAAAGTAAAGCCGGAAAGGTCCAAAACTGTGAGCTAAAAATAATCTTTCATTGTTATAAACTGTTCTCTTAAGTATTTTGGTTATAGAGGTGGCAAAACTAATATACAACTCCTGGATGGTTTCAGGTTCCATTTCCTTGAAATATCTTTTTTTCTTTTTTGATACTTTCTTTCTGTGTGTGTGGTTATGGAGCATACACATTTCAATGTATTTTTACAGGAAAATGCATTAAAAATTTTCACAAAAGATACTTAAAAATATAAGTAGCTATTGATTAACCCCCCACAAACATTCTTTCAGGTATCAATTACATAATGAAGAGAAATGAATTCTAAATGGTTTGATCAAATCATGCAAAATATTTATCTACCACCTCTCAGGTCAGAGACAATAGGCTCATAAGAATTAGTTTTCAATTTTAGATGTCAGTAGTTTGAAGAAAATATATTTTTTCTGCTTAATGTATAGTCCCTGTACAGTACAATACTTTCAAACTAAATCTGATGTATGGAATGAAGGCTAAATTGCCACAGTGAAAGTCCTCAGGAACTGAGACTGTGTCAGATGGGTAGCATTGATTGCAAAATGCTAAATAGCATTTCTTAATCAAGGAAGACTTTCATTCCAGTATGTCTTTGCCTTCAAAGTTAAAGTGCATTTCTTGCAGGCAGCTAGGAGTTAATTCAATCAGCTCATTAATTGGATAGTTAAGACTATTTATATTTAGAGTTATTATTGAAGTGTATGTACTAATTCCTGCCATTTGGGGTTTGTAATGGAGACATTATTTCTTTTCTGCAATAAAGCTTACATAACAAAATTAATGTTTAAAGAAACAATTTTGTGACATTTCTCATATTCACAATGGTTTACAAACAATATCACAATCTAATTCCAAATTATTTTTCCTATTCCAAAAGGAAACTCTATCATCACTAAACAGCTATGATCAATCCCCTATTCACAAAGCTATGATCAATCCCCTAGTCACAAAGCTATGATCAATCCCCTATTCACAAAGCTATGATCAATCCCCTAGTCACACAGCTATTCTTTGTCAGTGCTTATCACCAAACCCAGGGCCTCATACATGCTAGGCAAGTTTGTTTCATTTTATTTTATTATTTTTATTTAAGGTGCGTGTGAGTATGTGCCTACATGTATGTAAGTGCACCCATGTGTTATGCAATGCTTGTGGAGGTCAGAAGAGTTCCTCAGATCCCCTGGAACTGGAGTTGCAGACAGTTGTTAGCTGCCATGTGGGTGCTTGGAACTGGACCCAGGGCCTCTCCAAGAGAAGCCAGTGCTCTAAACCACTGAACCACAAGCCCCTTGTTTATTTTCTTGATAGCCATTCTAACTATAGTGAGATGGAATTTCAATGTATTTCCATTTTTATTTCCCTATTGGCAAGGTATGTTGAATATCTTTTCATGTATTTATTGGCTATTTTTACTTCTCCTGAGAGCTATGTGTTGATTGTATCGTTTAGTAATTTGATATTCACTTTATTTAATTCTTTATATATTTTGAATCCTACTTTCCTGTTAGATGAATATTTAGGAAAGATTTTCTCCCATTCTGTAGGTTGTCTCTTTTTTGTCTTGTTTCCTCTGCTGTACAGAAGATCTTAACTTCATATTATCCCATTTGACAATTACTATGTTTCCTGGTGTACTGGAATCCTATCCAGAAAGCCCTTGCCTATGCTAATAACTTAAATTGACTAACACAAGTACTATAATAAGAAAGTGTGAGGTTTAGATACTTAAAGGCTTTTATCTTTGTAAAGATTGGTGATCGCAAAAATGGGAAGAGTCTTAAGTTGAAATTTTGACTTTGTAATTTAGCTTTGAATTTTCCACATTGTATGATAATTTACTGTTACTGTATCTCAGTCACTGTTTCTTAGAGTCGTATATGTTTATATATCATACTCATCTTTATGTCTCCAGAATCTATAACTAGTATTGACAAAATAATAAAAGTTACTACATGGCTAGGTATCTCAAATATTTTGTGCTTGCATCTACAAGCCACATGACCTCAGGTATATTATGTAAGGTCTATGAACCTAAGCTTCCCTCCGATATGTGAAGGATGATATTTTATATTGAACCATTTTTGTGAGGATATGGGATAGCACTATACAAAATGGGATCTAGCACAGAGATTACCAAAATGTTGCTGTGTTTCTCCTAAGAGCAGTTCTGATTTTCTGAGATTTACATTTTTTAGTATTTATTTTGTTTTTTATTTTATGCATATGTTTTCGCTGCATATGTGCAAGTGTACCATATGCATCCAATACCTACAGAGGCCAGAAGAGGGCATCAGATTTCCTAGAACTGGAGTTTTGGATGGTTATTAGCCGCCATGTGGGTGTTGGTAACTGAACCTGGGGTCCTCTGCAGGTGTACCCAGTGCTCTTAACTGCTAAGCCATCTCTCTAATACCTGACCTTTACATGTTTTAATCATATCACTAGCAACTGAATAGTGAATACACATGGGATGGGAAGAGGAAGCACTGAGGGAAGCACGGAGAAAGAGCAACAATGGACATAGGAAGGAACATTAGAAGACAACTTTAGTAACATAACTAAGAGATGATGACCCGTTAATAAAGGCAGTGGAGGTTAAGAAGAGGATATGAAACTCAGAGAAGTAAAACTGGGAGGAAAGGCTATTGTGTCCAAGAACAGAACCTGCGGGCAGTGGAGCATCTTCCCTTTGATTTACACAGAACTGGGCAAGAATATGTCTTCCCAGTTTCTACAGTGATGAGGATTAGACACAGAGAAAGCTCCTAAAGAAGTGCAGAAACTAACAGGAAGTCAGAAGAATCATGAGCTCAGAAACAAAGGGGATGAGTCCTGAGAATGTTTCAGGATCCTGGCCAGATCTTAATAGTTTACATACCATCCAGTGTATTTATACTTCCCTTCAGGAAGGAAATAAAGTATTTCCATTCAGCAAGGAAATAATGCCCATTCCCTCAATAATAACTACTACAACTAATAGTAATAATAATAATAATAATAATAATAATCCAAAGTGGTTGTTTCTCCACCCCAGTTCTTTAGATTTTATCACCTGTTACCAAGTGTAAAAAATGCCGCTGGTAGTGGCCATCTGATACACACAGAAGGAATATTCACAAACTGTTAGAACAACTTATTCTGGATTTGGTAGCCTTTTCCCAGGCGAGGAATATATATTCCTCTCCTGTGGGGACCTAAAGGCCCCACCTTGCATAGGTCCTAGAGGAAGTTACTGGGGACGCGGCCTGGGTTGCTTTGAAAGTCTGAAGAATACTTCCGCACTGCTGAGGAGTGTATGATCAGCATGTGACCATCCTTAAGATACACCCTGGTGGGGGTGGAGTTCCAGGTGCCTTTATAAGCTTTGGAACACTTGCAATAAATGAGTCTCTTCCTGACTAAGACTCCCTGTTGCATCTGAGTGTCCCCGGGTAATGGGGGCGGCGTGGGCTGGCAAACAGCGTGCTTACTCATCCCCAATCCTCACCTCATGGGGAGGGTCACTGGTTCAAACCCCCGGCACTCTCCTTATATTAAGGTTTGTATTTCCATCTGAAAAATGAATTTGAAAAGTAATGTGCAAAGTAAAAGTCCCAGAGAGCACATGAGAAGCAGGATAAGACTGGTTTTCTCTGTCTGGTTAGGGCGTGCATATGCTGGACTATCTCAGAGAGGTTCTTCCTGACTTTCTTGAGAGGAAAAACAAAAAAAATCAATCATGAATCTACCTGTAAATAGATGAGAGAAGGTCAATGGAGAAAAATGAAGTCTTTTACTTTCTTAAATTTCTATTACAAGGTTACATAACACTGAAGTTATCAAATGTCAGTGAATGATGGTGCCTCTTACTGATGATTTCAGACAGGTGAGGACAAATAAGTTCCATCTGTTTTGAGAGGAAAGCAGCTGAGAATTGCTTTAACCAACTTTTACAAGCATTTCAAGAATAAATACTATCTTTATCCCTGACTCCTTCCCCAACTAGGGTTTTAGGTCAAGATTTCATGTCAATTTTGTTTTATAAACATAGAGGTTTGTTTCTAGCCTCAGACTATCATCAGTGAATGTCTAAAATTAGAGTTCTGTTATAAATATAACCCCTAATGTGTCTGGGTGTGAGACTAGGTGAGAAACTTGAACAATTTACATTCCTGAACCACAAGTAACTGTATGTCCATGTTATTTTTATTGTCACAGATTAATTTACCAGTTGGACAAGATGCTACTGGTGCTCGTCCGCATCTCAGCGTGCTCAGCTAGAATCCTCACACCTGCACATCAAATCAGCCTCATCTAGAGAATCAAAAATTCCCTCCATGTACTTCCCTTAATGAACTGACCTCTCAGAATCTTCCAGGTTCTTGATTTTAGACTCACCTGCTACTTACTGTTTTCGTGCCAGTTGCTTACTATAGTACATTCTTAGGACAAAATTCTACCCCAGTCACCCTCACCCTATCTTTAGTTACTGTGAATTGGGTGATATATAAATGCTCCTTAACTTTTTTCCCTCCTGGTCCTGGTATATACCATTTTCCATTGACCAACATAACAAGCTCCTTCCCAAATAATTAAAACATTTAAAATTACATTTATTTATTTATTTATCTATTTATTTATTTGTTTGTTTGTTTGTTTGTTGTGTGTGTGTATGCATGTGTGTGTGCACGCGTGTGTACATTCATCCCATGGTGTGGAAATCAGAGCACAAGTACATCTCGTGTGAGTTCTCTCCTTCTACCATGTGAGTCTCAGATCAACCTGGTCATCGAGATTGGCAGGAGGGCACCTTAAAGGTCAAATAAATTTCAGCCTTATTTGGGGCCACATGCCTTGGAACTCCCTCATCACTATAAGTTCATACACTGTACTAAATCTGTGTGCGTGTGTGTTTCTTCCTCTGTCATATTGCACTTTGATCAGGGAGTTTTATTTATTCCCGTGATTTCAAGAAAAAAAGTTTACTAGGTAATTGCTGAATTGAGTTGAATTTAGAAGGGTGATACAAGTTGATAAACAAAGACCTGAGGTATTGACTGCCCACACCCAGCATGGGGGAAGCACAGGATCTTTCCTCCATGGTGTACTGCATCAGAGGATGAGAGACTTTTATGTCTTGTCTGAAGGAATATTTTAGGATGCAGAGCCATGGAGATCTATATGAATTACAGGGAATAGACGTGCTCCTAAAATAGTATACAAACAGATCTAATATCTCTTAATTTATGCAAAGTCCCAATGTGATTTATTTTTCGTGACACATGTCAGAAAGTCCCATCAAGTAGGTAGTCGGTATCTTTCTGCCCATAATGAAAGCAAATCTAAAAAATGGCTGTAAAGGAAAATATTTCATAAAAATTCCATATAAACTTCAAATAATTGTACAAGCTACCATGTTATGGTTCTAGAAGCAAATATTGAATTTTATTTTATCTGCATACACTTTTCTACCACTAGCAATCAGGGGCAAGGTTCATTATAAATGAAACATAGCACATTTTAAGTGTATAGTAAGCTTTACTTAAAATAATGAAGTTCACACACTAATCATAAAGTTTGTAGAAATTTTGGGGGAAATTTGGAGAAATAAGACTAT
>NW_008337285.1:849361-911042 GCF_000622305.1 Nannospalax galili
GGTAATTTAAAAGTATTATAGATCATTTCTGCATTACTATGTTCCTAAAATGGCAATTTGTTTTCTCTGCCATGATTTAATTTGCCTATAATGAGGGGTTTTCTTTAACACTTTTAGGTTTCTTTAATAAGGGTCTGCACCTTAAACACCTGGTTTCAGTTGGAAGCTAGTTGAAAGTTATGTATTCTATATTCCAGATCACCAATATAATTTCTAAAAGACTGAACATCAGAATTGGTATTGCCAGTGTTGGAATTCATTGCAGCCTACCTGAGATGGTTCAATGGCTTCTCCTCAGACAATGCATTTGTGAAACTCTGTTGATATGCCCTAGCATTGTTGAATGGTGGCTAATGGGGCAAATCAAAAGGATGACCTTCATACTCAGTGTAGAGATCAGGGCACTAATTGTTGGTCTCTCCTTTGTATTATTTAGTTAAGATGTATATGTGAGATCATAATTAGGGCAAAATGTCAGTTCCTGAGTCCCAGTGTAATTTTCTCTGAGTTGCGGTCTCACCTGTGAATAGTTGAAAATCTATGGCACAGAGCAGCTTCATGCCCATGTCACTCACCAGCTGTACACTTAGTACAAGTGGGTGAAACTCACTGAATTTCAGTTTCACCATTTGTAAAACAGGGATCAGACAGGTCCTTCACAGATTTCTTGTGATGAGTAGACCATCTGCTACATGTAACATACCTAGTAAATGGCCTGCCATAATAGTCATGTAGCAATGGTGGCTTCCAGGGTGGAGATGATGAAGACCTATAACACTGGCAGTTCAAATTTATTCCAAACAGTTATTATGAGCTTTGAAAACCACAACATGCCAATAAATAGATTTAAAACGTTATGTCTTGCTTTTTAGAACAATTCTTATATCTCTCCATTATAAAATTTGTATTGCAGAGTAATAATTGTTTACTTGTCTGTCTCTCACACTGCAGTAAGAGCATCTTCTATGGAGACTTGGCATATATAATCAGTTAAATGTTTAATAAATACTGAATGAGGGTTTAATGTTGCCTTGAAATATAACTGCTATGTCACTATTACTATCCTTCACTGAGTTCTTCTACTTAGCAAGATCTGTACTAGAAAATATATATTTTAAATATATTTTCATAGAGCTCTGTAATATTATTACACTTTCAATAGATAAAAGAATTCTAAGTGTGGAGTTTCTGTGGTCCTTTTGAAACATCATGTGATTTAATTCCCTTCACATCTTCCCCCATTTAAAGGCTCTTATCAAAAGTAAATTTTATATTTTTAGTTATTAAAAATTATGAAATTATTAAATTATGTATGTTTGGATAAAAAGAGTCTTCTAATCCAACTGATTAATGCATCTCTCAGCTCTCACTAGAGAAGCTTCCTTATGTAGCAGATGGTGATTAACACAGAAACCCACAACTGACCAACCTGCAGAGAATAAGAGACTGCAGGATGATTACTCCTGGATTTGACACCTATATAAAACATCTGCCCCCAAAGGAATCACTGCAGAAGAGGTGGCACAAAGGTGATAAGAGCCAGAAGTAGTGGATGACTACGAGGAAACTGAAATTTCTAGACAGCTGGAAAGTTACTCATCTGAACTCCCAGCAATGGTGACAGCAAGCAGAAGTTCCATGTAAGCTCAAGCCAGACATAATCCCAGCATAGATGTGGGGAAGTGGGTAAGAAACCCTAACTATGTGAAGAGCTATTAGAAACTGACAGCTGCTGCAAAAGGGAAAGTCAGTATCTTTTAAGGGTGTCCTAGTTTATTTCTCTACTGCTGTGACAAAACACTCTGACCAATACCAACTTTGGGAGAAAAGGGTTTATTTTATCTTACATCTCCCAGGTCCCAGTTCATCAGGGAGCCCAAGGTAGGAACTCAGGGCAGGAACCTGGAGGTAGGAGCTGGAGCATAGGCCATGGAGGAAGGCTGCTTACTGGCTTGTTCCCCTAGCCCCTGCTCAACCTGCTTTCTTATGCAACACAGGCCCACTTGCCCAGGGGTGGCACGACCCACAGTGGGTTGGGCCCTCCCACATCACTCAATAACCAAGAAGATGCCCCATGGACATGGCCATAGGCCAGTCCAATGAAGGAAATTCCCCAACTGAGGCTCCCTCAACCGAGGTGTGTCAAGGTGACACTAAAGCTATCCAGCACAAAGGGTATGAATCTTGGTATGTTAAACAGTCTCCAGGGGATGAATCCAAAGGATATTTAGGGACAGAAATGTGACTCTATAGGGTTTTATATATGTATGTATATGTATATATATTTATATATTTAATATATAAGTGTGTGTACAATAGAGTACATAAAATAGGGTAGGGGATAAGAAGTGGGTGCAGATATGGCAGGCACTCTAAATATGACTCAAATCTATTGTATAAAATTTGTAAAAGTTTGAAAGAAAAGGAAAAACAAACAAAAATAATTGTGTGAAACTAAAAACAATCTACAAAAATATTATTTTGAGAAAAAAAGTAAATTTTGTCACTGTTTTTACACCACTAATTCGGTGTAATTGAGTTTTGCTGGGCCTCTAGTTAATACTCTGCCTAGTCTTTACAGTAGGCCCATGCCTCCTAAATTGTCTAACTGGATATATCAAGAGGCATCTAAATTCCATTAAAATTATGGTTCTGAGGATCCAATATGAGCCTCACAATAAAAACAAGTCAAAGATTTGACTCATGTCCCAGAGCCAGAGGGGATAATACCCCAAGCCCCTCCATTTTGTGTAAGATTAACTGGTCAATCATCTGGTCAGAGAACCACCTCTAGGAATGTGGGTTATATTGAACAGATGGGCAGAATACCTAGTGTGTTAATGAGATAGCAAGTTTTTCCCTACCTGTAATCCTGCCTACTAGCACGGAACTTCTGGACCAGCCTCAGTCATGTAGTCTAAGTCTGCCCTCTCCTCCGAATTGTTCAGAAGAGCATAATCTTTCCTTCTCCACATCCCTTTTCTAAGCACACTTTAAGACTTTGGGCTGCCCTAGCATCTTGTATTTCATTACTTTCTCTAAAGTTTCCTTCACCCAGCCATGTGGCTGCCAACAAGCCACGTGTCTGACTTGCATGGTGTCATGGCTTTCTTTCCTTCTCCTCATCGTTTTCCTCCTCAAGGCAGCCACTGGGATTGCTAGCCCACCTTCCCTGGGGGTTTTTCTTTGAAGTTCTAATAAAATTGTAAAAGCTTTAAAAAAAAGAAAAAGAAAAAAGTAAATTTTAGTTTATACTTCAATTATTAGCAAGAAATTATGGATTCTGTGTGAATGAATGAAAACAGTCTCTTATTCAACTGCATATTTCTATAATCAAAATATTTTTCTAATACCTAAATGGAAAATAAGAGAGGCTTTTTAAGGAGAGTATGTCCATCTTGTGACGGCAATGGAAAGGCTACTAATAAAATCACCAGGCATTTTAAAAGCAATTACATGGGTTTGATGGAATGTTGTTTTCTTATGTAAGAGACATCTTGCCTGTGTGTTAGGGATGCATTTGATTCCTAAACAGGACAGCCATTTGGCAGAGAACATTGAAATGGTAGGTGGAAAATTCATTTTATAAAGAGGAAAGGGCAACAATTAGAAGGAAAACAATATTATGTTGCTACTTCCAGGGTCCTATTAAAAACAAAGGAGTGTAAAATATCACTTCCAGGGTAGAAAAGCACTGTGCTTTGCAATAGCTTCAGCAAGTAGAAGCTGGAAAAGATACAAGGATAGACACAACCACATAGAATTTGTGGCAAAGCTAGATAGAGGATTTTTATGTATTTAGAGGATATTTGGGGACCTATACTTGTTTAATATTTGTGAAAAATCATGCAAAGATAGTTCATGATGGAAGAGGACAGCATCTATATTCATTAAGCCAGATTCAACAATATAACTTGTCCATGATTTAGGAGACAGGAGATTGATTGAGATAATTGTTGCATTTTCAAGTAGTTAAGGAAACAAGATTTTCTTAACCATCTTTATCTTATGAGAACTCCCAAGACTGCAAAAATATAAGACATAGATCCAACTTTTAGACATTTAAAACACACACACACACACACACACACACACACACACAGTGTTTCTGTACCAAGGTGTGTTTGTGAAGGCTATGAGATAGAAACCTCTTTGCATATATATAGACATAGGACACATTCCATGTAATAGGAAAGTGACAGGCTCCTTAGTGCAGTGGAACAATCACGGACTTTAGAGTCAGTTTTGTGAATAAAATCCTATTCAATATAATAGTTTCAAGACCCAAAGAAGATGATTTACTTTGTTCACATATGAATTGGGGAAGAACAACGCCTTTCTGTTCAATTCTTTTTTATGAGAGATTAAATGAGATCATATATGTAAAATTTTGTATATTCTTGAGACATGTGCATGATGAATTCTTTATAAAATGTAGCTCAATATAGACAATTAGCCAGCACTGGGTGGTAATGTCCTGGGAAAAGAGTTAACAGGAAACCTGTGCTGAGTAACACAGAACTGATACCCTAACCAAGTTCTTTCTCTTATTAATTCTCTTCTGGACATAACTGGAAGTCACTTTTTGTTTTGTAAATATTTGTTGAATGTATTCTCTATTTTAGGTCCTAAAGATAGACTTGAATGTCACAAACTTTCATGAAAGTGTTCTCCTCTGGATTACTGTGCAAGCTTTTTGATTTTCCTACCTTTAATCTTTCCCCTTCACCTGTTTTCATAACCTCTTCCTGGTTGGTTACTTTCGTTTTATCACTATTCCCAACCTCACAGTCATTGGGCTACCTAGCTTTCTCCAGGCGTGGTCTGAACTATGGGAAATGTAATTTCTTTTAATTACTCATTTTCGAAACTGAGTAAGTTCTTTTCTTGCACTAACGTCTTCTATTAATACTTCCACTATTAAATATTTTTGCAGATATTTTTTACAACAAAACATCCAACTGAAGGGGAAGAAGCTGCTTGTAGCCTTTGCCTGCAGTACTGTGTAATCCACACATGACTCTGTTACTACAAACCTGATGTTAACAGAGGCCCAACAGAGACTGATGAGAGCTGGGATTGAAATTATTCCTTCTCACCTGACTATAGTTCAGGGAGAAAATCGAAGCTATATCAACAAAAAGTCAATACTTCATATATATAGTTCCTTTTCTCATTGACTTAAAAATATAAATCATTTTCCTTTCTAACTCATTTACATAAATGATCTGACTGTGAGATACTATTTCATTCTTTTACCCTCAATTTCATTTTTGAGAAAAGAAAAATGATTCTATATTTGAGGTATATGGAGTGATGTTATCAGGTACATACAGGTAGTATAAAAAGATTATTATAGTCAAGAAAACTGTTTCATTTCCTAATCAAATCAGAAACAGTTATTTAAAAATATTAAATTGTAACAATCAGATACATAGAGATTAGAAACACGTGTAAACATCTTAGTGTTAATTGCATTGAAAATGAAATTTTCTGTATGAAACTGTGGATTTTAATAATGAAATGGAGATCTTTTTTAAAGGTTAAAACCTCATTTAATTTTATGTCTTAAAGATTCAACTGTGAACCTAAAAATTTACAGTCAATTTTGAAAGAGATATATCTTAGCTCTGGAAATTGTTATTGAATATGTCAATGCTGTTGTAATGAAATGCTTCTTCTAAGTATGTGGTTATTAAATAAAAATTTAAAAAATGTTAAATCAATGGAACTTTCAAAATTATTGCAATATATACACTAGTTAGTTCTGGAATGCATGGTTTCTAGGGTCCAGGTAATTGGCTAAGACCAGAACAGCTGGACACACTGTTTTTCATTTTCATATGCCCTGGCTTTCCTCCTACTAGAGCTGCCTGCTTAGTTGCTTTACCCAGAATTGACTCACTCTCTGGCAATGAAGAAAATCTTCATTTGGCTTTCTTAGAAAATAGCTTCAGGACTGGGAGGGGTGTATGAGTTTTATGTGTGTGTGTGTGTGCATGTGTGTGCCTACATGCATATGTGGAGCCAACAAGAGCTGACATATCACGAATAAGAGTTCCTCTCCTTGGAAGTCAAATTAAGCATGGCCCTGTTCTAGGTTTCCTTGGAACAATGATTTGAATTAATTTTGTTTTTATAGCTTAAAGTAAATCTGTGTTACTCATAAAACCAGCAGCCTGTGGAACAAATGGGATAAAATGAGAAGAGGAAGATTTCCTAGAGTGATGCCAAATTCTTCCCTCCTCCCATGATACAAAATAACCAAGAATGCATCTTCTCCAGGACAGCATAACATGCCCACAACAGGGGCAGTTGTGATTAAAGTCCTTTTCCTACAAATCTTTCTTAAGCCACTCTTGCTATGTGGTTTCTAGTGTCTGAGAACTGGCTGCAGGTCTAGAGAAGATAGGCTAGAGGTGGGCAGAGCATACTGTTCAAAGGGAAGACCAAGTGTCTTACATGCAGACTGAGGAGAAAACATCATCTATGAAAAGAATGAAAACCAAGAAAAGTATTAACTGGAAGAAATAAGCTATTATTGAAAAAGTATAACTTGTTGGGAAAAGCATGGGCTTTGAAGCCAGTGAAATGATATTTTCCAACATGGTTGTGGGATTCTTTATTTTTGTGGTTCAGGGTTAAGGAACCAAATCTTTCCTAGCCTTAGTTTTCTCATCTGAAAAAATAGATTCAATGCCAAATAAATTCACATGCACATAATAGTTGGATAATTGTGAGAATCCAGTGAAATATGAGCTAGGTGTGTTGGTGTATACCTGAAAACCCAGTAATGGCTGTGGAAGGTGCTTGAGCATTTGAAGTTAGCCCGGACTACATAGTGAAAACCTTTCTTGTAACAAAAAAGAAGAAAAAGAATCTAATGAAATTATGTGTGTATATGCATATGTATTTACATACATATGCATGTGTATATGTATATGATCATACATCATTCAGAATAAGTCATGGAAAAAATTAGATAACCTGAATCTGTAGCTGCCATTACAGTTATAAGTAGCTATAATAACAGTAGAATGAGAAGAATTACAGAGACAAAGTCTAAGAGTGAGTAATAGAAAACGTCAAGAAGAATAGAGGCGGGGCTAGAGAGATTGCTCAGCAGTTAAGACTACTGACTGTTCTTGCAGAAGACCCAGGTTCGAATCCCAGCACCCACATGGCAGCTAACAACTGTCTGAAACTCCAGTTCCAGAGCATCCGACAGCCTTTTCTGTCCTCCACAAGCATTTCATGACATGGGTGCACTTACATACATGCAGGCATAACACTCATGCACATAAAATAAAAATAATAAATAAATAAAAGCAAATATCAAGAAGTACCTTGTGTATCTGAGTATGGAACCATGTGCCTGCAATCCTAGCATTAAGGAGATTAATGGAGAATCATCACAAGTTTGAGGACAGTCTAGGTTACATAGTGAGTTTGAGGCCAGGCCTGGGTCACACAGATCACATTTCAAAATTTAATAATAATAATAATAATAATAATAATAATAATAATGGATATATGACAGTTAGTGGCCATAAGAATGAAGCAAAATAAGAGAGTGAAATATGTATGCATACAGAAAAAAATTTTTTATGTTTCAGATTCTTATTTGCATTGGGAGAATGGATTCAATGGACAGTCTGGCCTTTGACATCCCTAAAAGGAACATCATTCGGCCACTCTCCTTTCAAACTCTGTCTTGGCAGTCTATGAATTCGGCTAAACAAATAAATTATACAGGATGGGTTTAGAGAATCTGGGTCAAGTTGGAATGGTCCAGTAACAGGATTATCACAGATGTGTTACAGCTCCCTCCTACCAAGAACCTCCAGAGATCATTTTTACCATTTGGACCTCTTTAGATAACAATACCTGGAGGAAGCATTACAGAATGTCCTTTTTTTCTAAGAATGCTGCCTACATCATGAGGTCTTCAGATCTCTGTGGTCTGCAACATCTAGAGGAAAAACAATTTCTTAAGTATGTTTGTTTCTCCAGTTCTTATTCTACTTGCCTGGATCCTGCTTTCTTCCTTTCCTTTTTATTTAAAGTCATGTGTTCAGAAAGTGCTTTATATGATCACTATTGATCATAGTTATCACTTGGGGCTGTCTATTGCTTTTCTGATTCTACTATCCCAGAACGTACTGTCTCCAAACTCATCCTTTTACTGCCTTTTTGTCAGTGGGGGCATAGATATAACTGCGCAGTTCTTAACTCCTACCACAAGGGGAAGTATGGAACAGAACATACATTTTCCAGGCACTCTATTCGACACGCGTGCGTGCATGAATGCATGCGTGTGTGCGTGTGCGTGTGTGTGTGGGGGGTGTGTGTATGAAGGAAATGAAAGGGAAGAGGTTTCTGTTTGGGAACAGTCAAGCTAGATATGCCTTAACTGAAGAGATTAAAAACAGGCATGGAGAAAATAAACAAGGGAAGTAAGCAGTACAGGAAGCAGAGATAAGGACTCAGTGATACAGCAGGTTGCTCAGGGCTAAGACAGACCAGCTTGGTGGTGTTAAAGGCACATACCAGAGGTTACTCTCACTGTAATAGCAGTGTCACTGTATACACATTGTTGTGGACAGTTCTCTAGAACTTTCGTCACCTTATATATCTCTTTATCCACCAAACAATTTCTCATTACCACTTCCACCCAGTTCCTTTTAACTACTAATATTTTGTGTTGCAATCAGCTTAATTACTCTAGAGGTCTCAGAAAATGACATCATTATATGTTGTGGTGTGTGTGTGTGTGTGTGTGTGTGTGTATTATTTACTTAGCATAACGTCTTCCATGTTCATCCATGTTGTAGCATATGGAAGGATTTCATTTTTAAGGCCAAATAACATTCACATCTACACACCACATTTTCTTTATCTATTCATTTGCTAATAGTCATTTAAGGCTTCCATTTCTTGATTATTATGAATCAGTTTTCACAGCAACCAAGGCTGCAAAAGACTATGGACATGAACATTTTTTTGAGATCCTGGTTTTTGTTCTTAAGGAGATATGCCAATATGAGCTGTGCCAGTGTGAAATTATTGTGGAGGTGGAAAGCTTTTGCAATGTGATGCTAATTAAGAACTTTACAACTGGGAAAACTCTTAAGAGACAGGGATGGGGGAGGTGAGCATGAGTCTCCCATCCTCACCCTGTGGTTGCCCAGGATGGAGGTCTTTGTTTTCCAAAGTTTTCCCATTCCTGTAACCTTTGTGGCCGTGTTACCTTGCTTAATTGTCACATGTGCCTTTTACTAAACTGTCACCTATGTGCTGTTTTGCCTTTTGTTTACAGTCCGCCCCCCGCACATGAGTATAAAAGCCCCCCCCAAAGCTTGAACTAGGGGTCTGACTCCTTTATTCATGGTGTCAGTCCTGCTAGTGTCATATTAAACTTCATCTCCTCACCTGATTTTGGCTGTTGGTCTCTGAGTTTTCCATAACAAAACTTCTGGGTTATTAGGCAGTTCTGGCTTAACTTTCTGAGGCACCTCTACACTGCTTCCCATGGAAGTTATACCATTTTGTAATCCCCATGGACATTACCCTATATATATATTTTACTATACATATGTGTGTGTGTGTGTGTGTGTGTGTGTGTGTATAAAATAACCCTCACCTGAGTATCCAAGTATCCTTCCACTCTTCCCAGCCAACTAGTCCAGCCTTGGAAGCCAAAAAAAAAAAAAAAAAAAAAAACAAAAAACAGGAAGAACCCAATAGAGGGATGCTTTTGGAAGCCTTTGTCAAGAAACTCCAATAGACTCTCATATGAACATTTGAAAATTGCCTTGTTCTGACTTTTTTCTAGTTCCCTGTCTAGAACTTGTAATGAGTAAAGAGCTAATAACTCTTGCCTTTACTTCTCCTTCATATCTCCTATTAATGATTCAAGGACTTTCTTTTCCCCTTAGAGGCAAGAGTTAGGCAATTTGGGAGTCTTTTAGATAGACCCACTGAAGGGGTACTCCAGTTGCCTCATCCTGTGTCCCTGTTCAGCATGGAAGAAGCCAGAGTGGTCTGTGTCCCTATCCCCTATTGACAATTTGGGTAACCCCTTCAGAGGATGGTGTGATAAGAATAGGAGGTAGGAATTGGCTAGGCAGTTAAAGTAAAAAGACCCCAAAGAAATGTAGCCAGTTTCTAGGCTGAAAGTCAAAATATCCTTGGGCCTGTTACCAACACACTGTTCCAAAGGCCAAAAATGTCAAAATGTCAAAAGTATTTGGGAGTTTGTATCTAATCCTTAAAAGATTTTAGGGTTACCTCTTCAGAGGGGGGGAGTGTTGGAGGGGAGGGAGTGGGCATGGATTTGATCAAAACACCTTATATGCATGCAAGACTTTGTAAAAGTTAAAAAAAAAACCTTTATGATTATTTTGTTTGCAAATATTTTTCTACTCCATGTGTTGTTGCTTTTCCTTGTGTTGACTGTTTCTTTTGATGCACAAATTTTGACGTGGTTTAAGACCCTCTTTCTAATTTTGCTTTTGCTGCCTGTGCTTCCCTGTCATAGCTAGATACCTTCCTGCTACAACACTATAGAGCTAGTTTTTATGGCACTTCTAGAAATTTCCTAATTTAAATTTTACACTTAGGTTTTTAATTCACCTAGTTTTTGTAAAAGAGTCCATCTTAATTCTTCAGAGTGTAGATACACATTATTGAAGAAACTATGTTTTCTCCATTATATAGTCTGAAAACCCTGGCTTTTGACTATAGATGTGAGGGATTGTCTTTTTTTTTTTTTTTTTTCTATTACTCTACTCACTGTCGTTATGCCAGTGCTAAACTCTTTGATTGCTAAAGCTTTGTACTCTGTTTTAAACTAAGGAAATATGAGGCTACCAGCTTTAGTATTTTTCCCAAAGATTCAAGATTTGTGAGTTCACATAGGCAAATAGATTCGTATAAGAATAATTATAGAAAAAAGAATAAAGGAGATTATGTACTCCATCTAAATTATTACATTGCAATCAAATATCTCTTTTTTTATAGCTTAGCAATGAATCTTCTTTAAAAACAACTTCCACTCTTAATGCTTTGTTTATACTAACATTGCAGCTGTGGATTAGCATGCACTCTACTCAGCCCTTTGACTTTATTTTGTGAGGGATCCCCTCGGTGGGAAGTGTTTCCTGAAGGAACAGAAGTGCTACAAGCTTGTCTTTTTTCCACAGGAATGAATACTTGTTCATTGCATTTTTTTAACTCATTGATTTTTAATAGCATGGGGGTTTTGCCCTTTACCACCCTTGTCGACGCAAAAGCATAACTCTCACCTCAAAGGGGATAAAAGATAGTTTATTCTGGAGCCAAATACGAGTGACCATGGCCCAGGAACACAGATTCAGGTTACCCCAAATTCCATGTTCCAGCATGGTAACAGTTGCCTTCCATTTTTATAGTAACAGAACAAAGAAGTCATAAATCAAGACACTTTCAAATAGATTGGAGGATACATTCAGTAGGCGGGTCGCAGCAAAGCGGGAGGATACTTGCTATAGGTCTCAGACGCTATCTGATGACATTCTTAGCTTTTGGATTGGTGAGAACTGGTGGTCTGCTAAATTAATACATTCTAAAAGATTTTTATCTGTCACAGAATGTTAGATCAGAAACAGAGATGGGTAAGGAGTGGCTGTTTAGGGGGCTAAAGATGGCCTGAGATAAATGGTAATTAGACTCTGGACCTGCAACATTCCAAACTCACCACAGTCTCAGGAGTGATAATTGGTTTGTCAACTTTGCAGGAAGTTCAGTCCAGGGTGCAGGAGTTCTTTTTGGGAACTTCTCTTTCACACCCCCATTTCCTTCATTTACAGACAAAGTTAGGGAACTGTTATCAAATTAAATTTACCAACTCTAACTAGCTCTTTGGGAAGGCAGGAAGGAGAACAAATCCTCAGTGGAAAGTACTGAGGATTACTTAATTAAACAGGGTTATAAAATTAAACTCAACTATATACCTGAAATTTCAAATCAATTCCTAGGTGATGAAACTATAAAGGCTTTGTGAATGGCATTTTATTTTTATTTTTAAAAAACTCACTTGAAATGTCATTGCATTTTGAACAAACATTACGAAGTAATTTCTCATTTGTTTAGCACAGATGCTTTTCCACTTCAGTGCACTCGTACATCCAAACAATTTGCAATATGCTTTATTCACTGCACAGGAAAAGGACTTTGACAAAGAAGAATGTGGTCAGGGTTCAGGTCAGTGGTTAAGAGCATATACTGCTCTCCAATTAACTAGAGTTCAGTTACTAGCACACAATCCTCTGCAAGTCCAGCACCAAGGAATTTGATTACCACACAACTGCACACAGGTACATATCCCCCACATAATTTTATATATTAATAAAATAAATCTTTTAAAAAGGAAAGTTGTAAGGCTAGCGAGATGGCCAGTGGGTAAAGGCATTTGCCACCAAGCCTTGTTAACTTAAGTTCGATCCCAGGTTCCCACATGATGGAAGGAGAGCACAGACTTCCACAAGTTATTCTTGACCTCCACACAGACATTGTGGCATATGTGCACAAGCACACAAACCACACACAATAAACAGATGGATGAGTGAATGGATGGGTGGATAGATAGATGATAGATAGATAGACAGACAGACAGACAGACAGACAGACAGATAGATAGATAGATAGTAGATAGATAGCTAATTAAAAAATCCTAACATTGGGCTGGAGAGATGGCTCAGCAGTTGAGAACACTGACTGCTTTTGCAGGGACCCAGGTTCGACTTCCAGCACCCACATGGCAGCTATGAACCATCCTTAACTCCAGTTCCAAGGGAATCTGAAGCCCTCTTCTGACCTCCGCGGCATTGCACAACACAGGTGCACTCACATACATGCAGGAAATACACTCGTACACATAAAATTTAAAAAAATCCTAATATTGTCGCATTAAAGCTATGTAATCGTGTATAGTTCTTTTAATACTTATGATTTGAAAATTCCTTCTTTATAAATTAGATTGTGCAAAGTGCTCCCCAGGAAGGAACTGAAATAAAATACAGCTTTCTTTGGCTGGCATAAGGATGGGGTAAGTTCAGGAGAAGCAGGAGTAAACAGGAAGTAAACAAGATTGGCCCACCTATAAGGAGTGGCTTCCATATTTGGGGAAGTGGGCAGGAGAGAAACGGTTACAAGTGAGAACAGAGATAGTGAGTCCCTCAGTCACATGCAGCACAGGGCCCAGTTGTCTGGAGAATATATATCTGAAAAGTGCTTAGGATAAGAATAGAGTGCGAGTCAGAAAAGCAAAGGACATGGGCCTGGGAAGGTAACGTTGACAAAAATTAATTGGTGAGGTCTAGGGAGAAAACTCAGACAGTAAAGTGTTTCCCATGCAACCATGAAAGTCGGAGTTTGATCAACAGAATCTACATAATAACACCTAGGTATAGTGCCATACATTTGTAATCCCAGTGCTAGGGGCTGGAGAAAGATGGATCCTTGGGCTCACTGGCCAGCCTAACCTACTTGATCTCAAAAACAAGGTGGATTGCGCCTAAACAGTGACATTCAAAGTTGACCTCTGACCTCCATATGCATGTGCACACATGTGTACATGCACACACATGAACACCATGAACACAGACACACACACACACACACACACACACACACACACACACACGGAAATCAATTGATTACAAGGCCCTAAGCAGAAATCTGGGGGAATACACGGTAGCATTCTACACACCTTGCTCCAGAATAAAGGAATCCTGGGTGTCCAGGGGCCACACAGAGGGCCAGGTCTGCAGACAGAAATCTTCTGTTTTATAGCTTCATTAGAGTTTGATATTTCTACATGGTATCAAGCAGTCATAGCTGTCTCTGTAACATGACTATAGGACAGGGATGCAGCTTTGAGAAAGAACAGGGAAGTAGACAGTGATCAAGGCTGAGGCCAGGAATAATTGTGACTAGCCCACTGGAAATGAGAATATCTCATGCAGCATTTGTTAAACCAGCTGAATGTAGTGGTTCATGCCTATCAACCCGGTGTTTGAGACACTGAGGGAGAAAGATCATAAATTTATGGACATCCTGGGCTATATGGAGAAACCCTAACTCAAGAAATTTTTTAAAATTTTAAATAAAAGTAAAATTTAAAACAGCCAAGGAGAACTAAACTCATTAGCTTGGAGAGAAGGCTCAAAAAAGAGTTTGAAAAAATTCTATAAACTTACCATGATGACAGAAGGCTAGATGATTTGAATGTTTCAAGAGAATTGAACTAAGTGAGTGAGTAGACTAATAAGAAAGCAGATTCTTATTTCCTATACAGACAAAATGAGAGATTCTTGGTGTTTTGGTGTGGTGGCTTGAATGATGGTGCCCCCTCCCCCCATAGGCTTCAAGTATTTGGACATTTTCTCTTCAGGTGGTGATGCTGTTTTGGGAGGTCTTGGAAAGTGTGTGGCTGTGCCGGAGGAAGCACGTCACTGGGGGCAGCTTAGAGAGTTCTTAGGCCTTGCCAGATCTCCAGTCGCTTTCTGCATCCTGTTGGAGCTTAAAGATGTGAATCTATTTTCTGCTCTTGTTCGGGCCACTTCCTGTCACCATGCCTCCCTGCAATGTTGTATTCTAATTCCCCTAGAACCATAATTTCAAATAAACTCTTCCTTTTATGTTTCCTAGAACAGAGTGTTTTATCACAGCAACAGAAAAGTAACAAATAAATACACTTGGTTACTTTTCTGCTGCTGTGATAAAGGACCCTGACATAAGCAATTTCTGAGCCAGCAAGATGGCTCTGCCTGTAAAGGCATTTGCCATGCAAGTCTAACAACCTGAATTTGATAGCTGGAGCCCACAGTGGAAGGAAAGAACTGACTCCTTAAAATTGTTCTCTAACCTCTGTATACATCCTACGACATGGTTATGCTTACCCCCCCCACACACACAACATAAAAATAATAAATGAAATAAAAAAATTCAAAAAGCAATTTAAAATGTAAGAGTTTGTTTCCCATAGGGATACAATCTGTCATAGCAGGAAAAGCATGGCAACAGGAAGGGAAGGCATGCTGGCCAAAACAGAAGGCTGGATAGTCGCACTACATCCATACTCAGGAAGCAGAGAATGAACAGGAAGTGGAGGCAGAATATAAAGCCTCAACCCCACACCCAGTAACCTACTTCCTCCAGCAAGGTTCTACCTCCTAAAGCTTCCACAACCTTCCCAAATAGTACTACCAGATGGGGACTAAGTATTCAAATGCTGGAGCCTATGGGGGACATTTCCCATTCAAACTACAGCATTCAGTGATGAAGGCTGTCTGAACATGTGGTATGAGCTTTTTGTTACTGTAAATGATACACACGATTTGTAGAGGACTTTTGTAGTAGAAGGACAACTTAATTGTCTTCTGTTCTTTTAACAGTCTTGAAGCTTCCCAGAATATCTTGTTTTCATAGATACTTTTTTTTTTTTTTTTTTTTTTTTTGAGACAGGGTCTCCCTGTAGCCCCAGCTGTCCTGGAACTCACTATGTAGACCAGGCTGGCCTTGAACTCACAGAGATCCGCCTGCCTCTGCCTCCCGAGTGCTGGGATTAAAGGTGTGCACCACCATGCCCGGCTCTATAGATACTCTTAATGTGTGATGTTCGAACATTTCCAAAGGAGAAGAAAGAAAGGGAAAAACAAAACAAAATGTGGTCTTGCTCCTAATAATATAATATTGTGGCTAAAAGTTTGATCTTTGCAATTTAGCGACTATGCTCACCTCTAGATTCTGTTGTTTTTATCTCTTAGAAGTTTCATGACTTCTTGGTGCTCCAGTTTCATCTGTAGAAAGTGCACTATGATAACACTCTTCATATTTGTGCAGAGTAAATGAAATGATGAACAAACATTCCTCTTGGTATACAGGAAACAGTACATGTTTGTGATAACGATATAAGAATGGTTAAGAGAAGGATGTTGATGTGGAAGGCAAACATGATATTGACAATAATACAAAAACTTTGTTATGTGCATGTAAGCTGAGTTAATTTTACGGATATATACCAAGCTCATATGTGCAAGTTGAAAACCATCTCCAGTTGGTTGACTCCCACTTCAAAAATAAATAGATAGGTTGAAACTTTCATAGTAAAAGAAGGCAAACAAGTAAGTCTAAAGTCCTAGAACTAGAATCATCTCCTGGGATAGACAGAAGTTTAGAAGAAGTGATCAGTTAATTATAAAGAAATCCAGTAATTTTTAAATTTTACAAATAAATGTTTTTAACTTCTTTGCTTTTTTATGTTTGTCAAAGCCTGCTCAGGCTACTTTAACAAGTACTTTAGAAACATATTTGTGAAAATTCTGGAATCTATGATATCCAAGACCAAAGACGTCAGTGGAACATTGGCGTCTAGTGAGGACTTGCTCTGTTTCAAAGACAGTACCTTGTTACTACCGCCTAATGTAAGAAAATGCATGGATGCTGTCTCCTCATATGCTGAAAGGAAGACAGCATAAAAAGCAAAAGGAAGTATGAACTTTTCCTTCAAGCACATTTATGAAGGTATTAGCCTTCATGGCCTAATCTTTACCTTCTAAATGGCTCTACTGTTTAAAAATATTTTATTTATTATTTTTATTTTATGTGTATGAGTGTATTGTCTGCATGTAGGTAAGTGCACCCATGTCGTGCAATGCCCCCGGAGGACAGAAGGGGCTATCAGATACCCTGGAACTGGAGTTACGGACAGTTGTTAGCTGTCATGTGGGTGCTGGGATTCGAACCTGGGTCTTCTGCAAGAACAACCAGTGTTCTTAACTGCTGAGCCATCTCTCCAGTTCCCTATGGCTCTCCTTCTTAATATTATAATATTTAATCCTCTAATATTGAGGATTAAATTTCAATGTGAATTTTAAAGTGATATTTACCATAGCAAGTTTTAATTGATATAAAATTGTCTTAATTCATTTGCAGTGCTAGAGCAAAATATTGTAAATTTGGTAACTTATAAGCAAGAGAAATTTGTTTCTTCACAGATTTAATGGCTAAAAAGTCCAAGGAGAAGACACCAGGAAATTCACTGGCTGGTGAGAGTTCACTTTCTAACAGATCTTTCTTACTGTATCTTGATACAGTGGAAGAGATAAGGAGTCTCTCACAGACCTCTTTTATAAGAACACTAATATCTTAATCTACTAAATTCCTAAAGGCTTCACCTTTTAATAATTACCATTACTTAGGGATTTAGGATACCAACATATGAATTCTAGAGAATACAAACACTCAATCCAGAACAACAATACTCTACGTACATTTATAGTGTAAAATTTGGTATACCTGGAGGTAAATATAAATTCATGAAACTGTTCATATTGAAGAAAATGAAGCTATTTCTCAATCCCAAACCCTGCTCGTGACCTTTGCCAACCTACTTTTGAAGAGAATATTTTAAAACATTCTAAATAGAGACTATGCAAGTATTTGAAATGCTGTAGAAAAATAAAACAAGAACTTTGAAGAACCCTTAAAATGGGCCATCTTGAGAAGTCACTGAGTCAACGCTCAGAATCCTACTTCAGGGGCTTAACAGGGAAATGAATGGTAAGAGGGAGGCAGCAGGCATAGACTCTTGAGGGGGTATAATTTCTACATGGAGGAACCATTCAGTCGTTTTGAAATTATATTTACTGAGCATTTACAATGTATTACATTCTGTGAAGAAGGAAAAGGGACATATCATGTCTTTTAGCTTTAAGAACTGATCCATAATGCATGAGCAAATTTATGTTGTACAATCATGAAGGCTACTGTGAGTTCAGTAAGAGCAAAGGAACGCTCAGAGTACAGGGTAGAAGCTAAAGCTGTCTTCAAGCGTACCTGGAGAGAAACAGCTCGTGGATTCGAATCCAGCAAGATGAAATAAAAAGACCTTATATCAGTTTGTGAAATACCAACTTACTGAATATTGGCACTCATATAAAAATTCTGAGGAGGATCTGTTATGGCTAGAACTCAAGTAAATCCTTTTGTATTGATGAACTTTAAGAGAACAGGATGGAATCATGCTACACTAAGAATGGTAATAAGTGTAGGGTCAAACACTTTGGGTGGTGCTGCTACCTCACCAACTTAATACTTTTACCTCTCTCTCTCTCTCTCTCTCTCTCTCTCTCTCTCTCTCTCTCTCTCTCTCTCTTTCTATAAATAGGACAAGAGTTGCTCCAAAGGAAGAAATGTTTGTGAAAGACTGTAGAGCCTTTACTTCTGCTGCCGTGTAAGGTTATTTATTTGGTTTGCTAGGTAATACTCAAATGTCTTTTTCTTTGCTAATGTAGTACGTATTTATTTTAAATACACACAGGATTCCAGGACTTAGAATGTGAACTAAGACAAACTTCGTTGCTCTCATAATGAAAAATTTCTTCATTATGGATTGAATAATCACCAGTGCCAAACTGTATGATTGTAAATGAGGCTACAGTGAGAAAATCTAGAAGAAATATCCAGTGCATTCCTGTAGGGAAGTAGAGGAGACTGCAAGAAGAGACGTTTTCTCTTTTATACAGAGGTCCTTCTTTAGACATATGTTGGTTGTTCGGGATTTGTTAGTCCAATAGATAACAAATTCTTGAAGGCAGGCACTGTTTCAGATTCATTTTAAACTCTCAAGCATTGCACACAGCACAAAATGTATACTTAATGAAATTTGCTAATCCTAGTTCAGCCCAAAATGTCAAAGCATGTCAACCCTTTATAGATATTTCCAATCCAATTTAGAAATAAGATTTTGGTTTTCCTTAAAATTAAAATCCAAGGTGGCAGGAGATCCAAGGCTACAAGATCACATCAATTCTTATTTGAGTGGGTCTTTTCCTCTCTTCTCAAGAACAGTTGTCTGATTTATCCTGTTAATTATATGCCCTGAGTGATCAGATCCAAAGTTAGCACATGTAATCTTTGCAAATCTGTCCTCTCCTGTAAGACATTTATAAAAATAGACAAGAGCAGTGAAGGGAGGCAGAAGGAGGAAGAAGACATCCTACAATCATGTTTATTGTTTTTTAAATAGGGTTATAGAAATTATGAATGATGCTATTTTATTAATAGGAATTTTAATTATCCGTTGCGGTGAAGGATGAGGCAAAATATCTCTCAGCCCTACTAATTAATATGGGTATTTAATATCTGTTAATTAAAGACAAAAGGGACCAAAGAAACACAATACACTCTTGACACTGATGAATGCAAAGTCAAACCAACAGCTTATTTCTAAATTAACATTACTGATAAAAAAAGCCAAGTTCAGACCCAAGGCTTTCCTCCCCAGGGAGCCATAATTTTCCTGTTTGGACAACAGAATAAAGAGTTCATCTGTGCTCTCAGGAACAAAGCCCAGTATTACAGCCCCAAGGAGACAGGGAGTTATGGATTATTATGTGAGACCTGTGTTTCAATAGGCATCATTTTACAGACCTTTCATAGCCAGAGCTTATCCTATGAAGTCTGTACAGTTTCAGATTCAAGGATAGGCCTCAATCATGTTGGTCTAAAGAGTTGATCGCTCTGAACCTGGGCACACTTACTCCTTGACCTCTTTAAACTATCCCCTTCTGTTTGCTTGTAGATTTATATAGATCTCTGAAGAATCACATGCATTCTCTGTTACAGCAATTATGTTTGTATTTGTCAGCTGCCAATCTAATCTCCATAGTCTTTAGAGGAAAGTATAAAGAAAAGAAAATAAGTGCTAATTGATCAGTTGGCTCTAAAATCACTGATGTACTAGAATTGTATTCTCCTGTTATTTTTATTTTATTCCTTGGGTACAAAAAAAAAGGACTGAAGAAAACTGAGCTTCTTCTAACTTACAGACATGGGTAGTTACAAAGCTAGAGGGGTTAAGAGGCTTGTTGAAAGTCACATATTTAGTAAGTTCAGGGACTGAGACACAATAGTTTGATTCTGAACTCAGCTTTCTTAGTGATACACCAAATACTTTGAAAATTTATTCCTTGGGACCTGTGTTTGCACACACACACACACACACACACACACACACGCACACACGCACTAACTCACGCACAAATACAACTAGAATCTATCTGAGGGAAGAGACTGTACTTTTGTTTACTACTAAAACAATGTCTGGTGGGTCAGCAGATAAGCAATAAGGTATGAAGATATGCAATTGACTGGCATGGTTTTAGTATTTTGTAGACAAACAATGTTTATTAAGGAGGATTGTACCTGGTAGGCTGTGGGGAACACTCAAAGGAGCCCTTCTTACAGCAGAGGGAAAGGAATTGCTATTGAGCCACATCTGCATGGATGAACTAATGAAAGTGATAAAAGAATGTTCCACACAGTGAACAGCATGTGCAAAGACAAGGTGATAAGCACACGACATATTTGGGGAATATAAGTAGAAATGAGTAAAGTGTGTATAAACCACACAGTGAAGAATCTCTACATCCCTAAGGATTTTTAACTATATTCTGAAAGATGGTTTGGAACTACTGAAGAGTTTCAAGCAAAAGAGTGACATAGCAATGAGATTTGTCTTTGATAAACATTTTTCTGAAATTATAATTTAAAACATTATTTTAAATCTTTTAACCTCAACCCAGCAGGAGGTCTTGAACATCTGACCTTTGTAAATGTCTGACTTTTGTTATTGTCAATGCTGGAGCCAGTAGTTGATTGTGTGTTTGCATGTGTATATGCAAAAAAGCAATATTAGCAATAACATTTTCCTTAATTAATTTTCCCATGACCGAATTCCTATTTGAATATTCATTCTTATAACAGTGCAGTGTGTTGTGATGCACTTCAGCAAAATTAACTCAACGATCTCTGCTTTCCAACTTTAATATTCCATTGGGTTTTCTATTCCTGAAAACTCATTAGTATCTGAGTGTATTGCTGAGGAGAAACAAGAGAGAGGCATATTGTGTGACTGTGAGTTGGAGAAAAGAGACAGCTGGCACGAGGATTTTCTAATAAAGCTCCCCAAGGACTACTGTGTCTTAACAAAAAACTGGGGGGGGGATCTTTGAGCTTTTCCTTTGTACTAAGGCTTCTGAGTTTTATTCATGCTTCATAAAAATGTTGGCAAAAGCCAAATTGTGCTCAATGAAATTTCTCATGGATCTACATTAAAGAAGACCTGACATGTTTTTCCAAATTTTCTAGTGGTGTTAAGAGTTTTTGTAAAGATTTGCTTTGCCACATAGACATTTGTACAGAAAGATGACATATTTTTAATCTCCAGAAAAATCATATCACAATGTGTCTTGACTATTCTTCTTTCCCCTCCTGCTTCACTCAGCTTATAATTTGACCACTCATTTATACCTGGTTTTTCCCATGTGTATACTATATTCACATTAGTTCTTCCTACAGTGCTCTCCTTCTGATTTGCTTTGCGACATAGACATTTGTACAGAAAGATGACATATTTTTAATCTCCAGAAAAATCATATCACAATGTGTCTTGACTATTCTTCTTTCCCCTCCTGCTTCACTCAGCTTATAATTTGACCACTCATTTATACCTGGTTTTTCCCATGTGTATACTATATTCACATTAGTTCTTCCTACAGTGCTCTCCTTCTGTCTTTATATATTGACATTCTACCCATATTCCAAGGCTTGTTTAAATATTTTCCCTTCAAGAAGGCTCAATAATCCCTATGTAGATATAAATGCTAATGAAATCTATGTTTCTCATTTCATTCCATGTTATCTGACCACTGTTTTTGTATACACTGTCTCCTAATTACTGCTAAATAATTAACTGTCATTTTTGAGCAGTTACAATCTTCTAGGCTTGATATTATTACCACCTTCTGGGACTGATATTATTGTTGCCATATTCCATATGAGAAAACTGAGATTCAGAAAAACTCAGCAAGTTGCTAAGGACTACACAATCAGAACAAGTTCATGCCCTAAACTATTATAGTTCAGAGTTTTAGTATGTAAGCAGGATCATTACAAGTTCATACAAAACCATGCTAGTCAATTTTCCTGCTTTAATTTCTCCAGTGCCAATGGGGCTGAGTATATTTTAAATTAACCTTGAATGATGGATAGATTGGGAACTCTAAAAGCAAAGAATGGACAGAGAATATTCCAGGTGGAGGGGTATACGAATGAAGAAATACAATGTATATGGAGGTCATGGGGTAATGAAGCTCAATGGCTAATCGAAGTGGTTACTTCTAAGTGGTGGTGGTGGTTCTTCTTCTCCTTCTTCTTCTTCTTCTTCTTCTTCTTCTTCTTCTTCTTCTTCTTCTTCTTCTTCTTCTTCTTCTTCTTCTTCTTCTTCTTCTTCTTCTTCTTCTTCTTCTTCTTCTTCTTCTTCTTCTTCTTCTTCTTCTTCTTCTTTCCTCTTCCTCTCCTTCTCCTTCTCCTTCTCCTTCTTCCTCTTCCTCTTCCTCCTCCTCCTCCTCCTCCTCCTCTTCCTCTTCTTCTTCTTCTTCTTCTTCTTCTTCTTCTTCTTCTTCTTCTTCTTCTTCTTCTTCTTCTTCTTCTTCTTCTTCTTCTTCTTCTTCTTCTTCTTCTTCTTCTTCTTCTTCTTCTTCTTCTTCTTCTTCTTCTTCTTCTTCTTCTTCCTCTTCTTCTTTTTGGAAAGATCATGTGACTAGAGGGGCAAATTATGTCCAGATTGTGAGTTTAGGGTGTGAAGCAGATGGGAATTCTAGTCCCAGGATCAGAAAATGAATGAGAATCTGAGGCCCTGGATAGAGGCAGTATATGTGACAAAACTCACAATTCTACACTGAAAGTGTCAGGGATTAGAACTAGAGAATCAGCAGCTAATTTTTAGCAGTTACTAGTCACATAGTCATTGCCTAAAGTTGAGACAAAGAACTAGCTGAATCTGAGTTGATGCTGATTCCTTACTGAAGAAAAGATGCTGGAACACCGACACGAACAGGATTGATCAAGAGAGTTCAGAGGAAGAGGTACAAGGGTAGAGAACTAGGCATTGCATAAGCCAAGCAAAATCAGTCCCTAAACTGGGTCAGGAGGCAGGGAGGTGTGAGGGGGAAGTAGCAAGAACTTCCTTCTTGTTTTTAATGTGTAAAGACTGTTTTAGTTCAATGTGAGGCATGATCAGGAAGAACATATGTCTAAGTTTCTCTTGTTTTGAAGTGTTGATTGGTATAACTAAGAGAATGCTAAAATAGCTCTGTAGACACATTGAAACATTTCTAAAGCAACATCATGGCCTATTCTGAGGACCACGAAGGGTTTTCTGTATTCTTGTGCTAACATAAAAGTAGTCCTTGGGTACATCTTTAATGTTGGACAAGTGGTATATCTCTAGACTGTCTTTGTGGATCTCTTTTTAGCACTCTTGAAACTTATAGAAGCACTGTGATGCTTTGCTTTTAGCTGGCTCTCTCATAATATCTGTGGCAGGCCATTTATGACTGCTATGGATATCCCCTGTACCCTTTTCTGCATAACCTATTATGTTAAGAGGGATTCCTGTAAGGACAGAGATCTGTTCTTGTTGCCATGTCTACAGAGTCTAGTCTGTGGCTATGTATTTGTTGACTAATCAAATAGAGTAAAACCTGGACTAGAAATCGGGGTTTAGTTTCAGGTCTGTCATTTATTAACAGGTGCTTCTAAGCATATTGTATAAAGTTCCCAAGTGTCTATAAAATGAGAAAACAGCACGTGCCCTGTTCAAGTCACAGGATGCTTGTGAGGATCAAGCATGCATGGCAGCATTTACAGGCACATTTTAATTAGCACAAGAAGATAAAGAGAGACAGACATCCATTATATATTGGTCTCTGTGCCTGATTCTTCACATCTAATACCACATTTAATGCTCACAACAGCTTTAAAGGACTATCCATATCTTTCAAATGATAACACTGAAGTTCATAGATGCTAAGGTTGTACCCTTAGTAAGTGCAAAGTCAAAAGTGGCAGGGTCTCTTCTGTCTGACTGTAAAGACCTATTTTTATCCTCTATACTGTACGAAAGAGAGAGGATTTTATTGAAAAACTGACATTTAAATATGATATTTTACAGAAACATGTCAGAGAAGGTGAAATATTCCTGAAATATACAGCCACTGCATCTGACTTTATCTAGGCATACACATCTTTGCCATAATTAACATAATGATTAACAACCTCATTTTAACTGAGGCAGTAATGGATTTCCAAACACAAATTTGATCTGTATGAGCAGATCAGCAGCTACCTTTCCTAGTTTCATTCAGCTCTCCACTTAGTAATATACATTCAGGGTCTTGAATGCACTCATTTTGCTTATGTGTACTGTATTCAGTATAACTCCATTTTGTCTCTTTCTTGAATTGTTCTTCCTCTAGCAGTTAGAACAGCTTTGAGCCTCTAGTGATGGCAAAAGCATGTGCTAAGTGAAGGAGAAGTGCTGCATTTGGAGTTTGGTGGCCTGAGGTTCTCAGGTAACTGGCCTTCATCTGTAGGATAGTGACAAAAGAGTAAAGGTGTAAAGTTTCCATAGACTTCTACACCTGACACCTTATAAGTGCTGCCAGCTTTCATGCTTTTCCATATCTTTGGTGTTTGGAATAACTGTTAATAGTCAAGAGACTATGTTTCTAGACCCATACATTAAGCAAGTCTCTTTGCCTTGGTGGGCCTCAGTTTCTCCATCTGCAATGAAGCAGATCAACTGTTAACCTATATTCATAATGTTGGGATTTTGTTAGGTCTCATATATGTCAAAAGGCAGAGGTCTACTACATGAGGTATGATGTGATTATCAGAGCTCACGGAACACCGAGAATGAGCCAGCCCTGGAGAGGTGGTACCTATGGAGCAGGAAGCCAAGCAACTCCTGAAATAAAAATGTTTAGTTGATGCTCAGAAAATATGAGAACTATTTAATGACAAAAGGACAAAAAATGTTTATGTCTAAATTAAATCTGAAGGCAAGAGAGCAAGAGTCAGGAAACCACAGTATATCCACAAAAGTGAAACGTGACGTTATGAGAGTGGAGAAAGACACAGGAAAGAGGACTGAGAGCCTATAGAATCAATTACTTTAGATTTTACCCCATAGCTGATAAATAACTTTGAAGGGCTGAGAGGAATTATTAGTTTTGACTATTAGAAATAACCCTTTTGTGATTACAGATCGTGAAAGGCCATACAGAATCAGAGAATAACTGGGAGAAAACGTGTGTCTGGCCATGAGTATTTTGAATTGCAGGCAATGTGGCAACTTAGCTTCCTTAGCTTGAGGAACTATGATGATGTGCTGAGATGCAGAGGGAAATGAGAAAGACCAGGCTAGTGTAGTCACCATCAAAGATTCCAAACAGAACTAGATACAAGCAGAACTTTCCTGATTCTATAAATAGAAGTCCATTTTATTTAAATACATGCCAAGCAAAATACAGTTTACCCAAATTTCCTCTGATATATTTCTATTCCTTAGTGTTGAATGGGAATATTTACATGTGTATATGCATATGTGTATGAGTGTATGCAAATATTTATGTGGGTGCATACATACACATGTATTCATGTGTGTGAAGGCCAGAGGCTGATGTTGTGTTTTCTTCATTAGTTTTTGAGACAGGGTCTCTTACTGAACCTGGAGCACAGCTAGGCAGGCTGGCCAATAAACCACAGGGATCCACCTGACTCTGTCTTCCTGGCACTGAGACCACAGACACATGCCACAGTGCCACCTTCTTACATTTGTGCTGGGGATCCAAAGTCACGTCCTTAAGATTGAATGGCAAGCACTTCACTGAATGAGCTATCTATCTCCCCAGCTCCTGAGTGTAAATAAATAAAAAACTTACCCTATGGTCAGGAGGCTCCCTAGGACAGGAGACACACCCTCTATCAGTATTAATAGTAGGAATTTGATGCTTTTTTTAATAAAATGTTGGCAGGATTATGTTTAGAAAGTGAATCTGCTTTTCATTGGTCATTGTAATTTTGTCAGTCATTAGCTTAAGCCCCTCCAGTAGTTTTGCTGCTATTTAAGTATATCATTCAAACTCCAAAATACGACACAGGGACTACTGTGCTTCAGTCTTGAACTATTGGATGGTTATCTGCTATTACTTGGAAAACATCCAGGTCTAGAGGAAAAATGGGCAGAGTTGTTAGGAGAAGTAAATAAAATTGAATGAGGTGTATACGCCGTCTAGCACAGTGACAGGTACTGGGAAGCTACGCTAACGGTTCCTTTTTATGCTTCTAGGAGACAAGGATTAATGATAAATAATGAACAGTTTGTACTAACTGGGATTCATAGCCTCATTAGAAATATGAGATACAAATGAAAACAATCTTTATTTGAAAGATTCACAGTTTACAAATCACTTTCACGTACACTATTTCATGTCAAATTTCCAATGAAATTATTAGGGCAAGGTATATGATTTGCTGCCTGAAATAGATGACGAAATTAACATTCAGAGACACTAAGTGACTTTAAAAGAAAAAGCTGTTATCCAGGGGCAGAGCAGGTCTACCTGCTCTAGATTGTGGCTCTTTCCATTATACACTGATGCAGTCAAAGACTGTCTAGGACTCACACTGTGGTAAGTACAAGGCACTTAAACTATAGCCTAGATTGTTCGTAATGGGATTTTTAGTTTATAATTTTATTGAAGAAACAAAGTACTAAAGAAACCTTGAGGAAAAGGGTTTACTTAGCCTGGAACTCTGCTACCTGTTGTCCTTTGCTGCTTTCTCTTAGGATCTACTTGGGACAACAGTCATTCTTCAACTGATCTTTTTTTTTTTTTTGGCAGGGGGGGGGGGACCCCTCTTTTTTTTATTTTTTTTTTTTTTTTTTTTTTTTTTTTGCCTGTCTTACCAAACATGAGAGTCCAGTTATTATAGAAATAACTTTTGTGACTTGACTGTGGGTTGTTAGCCAAACAGAAGTAGAAAGACTAGTTAGGAGGAAATTATAGAAGCCTCAGTTTGAGCAAGGTGAATTTTGTTGGCAGTGAAGATACTTGGACCAAAATACTAAGATTTTTTTCTCCATTCTTAAAATCTCATCCCTATTTAATGTAGCCTCTAGGTAAATAGCCTGTTTTTCCAGCCACCAAAAGCCTTTGGTTATTAAGAGCCTACTGCTGCTAAGAGCTACTACTCCAACATATGTTGTGGTTTGAATTTCTACAGGGGAAGTCATAGTGCTTGTATTTTGTTAGTCTCCTTTTTTCTGCTATTTTTCATCTTTTGTGAATTCTTCTCCCCTGCATCCTTAGAAATCACCTTGAAAAGAAACAGGCAAGATGAAATTCATTAGGGCACTGACCCAGGGTTTTCCTAAAAAGGAAGATTCTGACTTATTATTGTATAGATGGGAACACAAAGAAATGAATAAAATACAACTAAACAGATTGGTTTTTGAGGAAGGGAAGACGAACACATAATCTTTTCTATCAAGAAGAAAATGGACGAGTTCAGTAGTAAGCACTGAACTCAATCGCAAAAGTATATCCAGAGTGCTGTTTTAGATTCATCATTTCATCTATCTGTGTGACACTGCTCTGAGTAGGCATTCATATCTTCATTTTAAAGAAGAAGTAACAGATTTAGAGGGATATTTGGGCTTTCTTCAAGTTTCCATAGCCAAGAAGGAGTTGTTTGAAGATTCATTCCTCTGACTAAATGTACTATTCTTTTCTTGAACTACTAATCAGCAGTTGATAGGTATGCAAGTTCTAGATAGCACAGCTCAAGTGCCAGGTGAGTTCACACTAGTATACAGAGCGTGTGGGATGGAACATTGGCGAAGGTGGTGTAAAGCCCTGTGTGCTTAAGGGTGCATTTGAAGAAGAAGGGGAAGAGGTCATGCATGAGAACTGAGTGTGCAAGAATGCTGCAGAGGTGAAAATTTGCTGGGCACATGTGGAAGTGACCAGCCTTGTTGGGCCGGAAAGTACACTCTGAAGCAAAGGACAGCTTTGTTTGTTTAGGAAGACTTTCAGCCTAAAAAGCCTATCTTGCACATCTTTCCCTCAGTGACTGTGGGGACCAGCCCTCAGAGTATGAGAAAATCCACTCAAACCAGTAATTTGGCTCTATCATCATGCCAATCACATTGAGGAAAGATTTTTTTTCCAAACCATATTTAAAACCTTCTGTTGAAAAAAAAAACCTCTAAATCCTCTATCAGAAAGACAGATGTCTGCCTGAACAAATATCAGCTCTAACATAATTTGTTGGTTTTATTTTGCCGGCATTTGTCTATTCAATCTGAAAACCTCCTATAATTATCCATTTCTCAGAGTGAATTACAGAGTGCATGTCCTATGTAGGTGACTCAGACTACTATTGTTCATGGAGTGGATATAGGATGCCTGTGTGCAAATAGGTTCCAGCTAGATCCTTGAAGCTATTCTCTTTGTAAATCTTCTATGCCTTCACTTGATCAATTGATACCCATTTTCTGGATCAGTAATTTCAGCCAAAGTCAGGATTGATCAGGGGCTAATTCAGTAATTTAAAAGTACAAATAAGTTTGAAGTTAAGACAGACATGACTTCGAATTTTCTGCTTACTTTCTGCAAATTATCTAACCTCCATGAGCCCAATATCTTCATCTGCAAAATGGTCGTAAAATGTCTACTATATGACAGGTGGTAAATAAATAACAGATATCTTAACCTTATATATATATATTTGTAGCTAATCCTTATTAAGGATGAAGACACTTTGCATTAGCTTTGATAAGTACTTGATATGTGCTATTATTTTCTCTCCATGATCTCCATATGACTTTGACACCATGTTTTTACCTATGTATAAAGAAGAAACTAATACTTTAAAATGTTAAGTAGTAACTGCCCAAAGAAGGCTATTCAGAAAAAGGAGTGAGATCCAGGTTATAAACCCATGTAGGCTGTCTCAGAGCCTAAACACAAAACTTTTATTAGTTTTATTATAATCTGTACCTACATTACCTGTACTCTTCCCAAGATAGAGATACTATCCTATAACCCAAATTTGTCGTTTCTCTGTGTCTTAGGTGTCACCTTAATAGTCTATCTAGTTCTACCTCAGATCTGCTAGTCTTGCTCAATATTTCAGTAAATTTTACCAAATATGTATGTTGCAGGTCCAGTGTAAGGCATTGGGAACAAATTAGCTGAGGCTGTTGTTTAAAAGGAGGTAAGTCAGTTCCAATGGGGGCGGCAAACATAGAGCAACGCCCCTGGCATTTCCAATCCATGCCTTTCTTTCACTCATGCCCAATGCACAATTTACTCCCAGGTCCTTTCAATGATTTCGCTAGTAATCTCTTGAGTCTGCACACTTCTCACTCCCTCCACTGTCATTCACTGTTCAAGCTATTATTTCTCATTGGTCTACTACAATCGCCTCCTCACTCATTTGTTGAATAAATGTTTTATTCAGCTCCAGACTATTCTTAACATTGAAACCAGATTCATCTTAGAAATACCTACTCCTTTTAACAGTATTTTTTTTGCCTTCCCATAACTCTTAGCATTATGGAAACAATAATGAATGTCAGCATTTGTGAGAAAAGAACATAGTGAAATTATGCAAAGAAGATACCTGAATAGTTTTAAAAGATCTTTCTTGGTCTCATATCTAAGATTTGACTTCATATGGATAAAACTTTGAGGCCCTGACATGATTTCTAACCAACATTAATACATGATCTGTTAGCCATTTTCCATTTATTCCAGTGGACCTTTACCCATGTTAGCGATCTGGCAATTGAAGCATGCACTCATTACACAAATGTTCACTGAGCATCCATTCTGTTTTAAGTATGGACTGAGCGATGAAGAAATAAATTTAGATCACTCAGCTCTGGTACATGTTCTGGTACTAGTGATTCAGTAGTGACCAAGGCAAAAATCAGACATGGCCGCTGTTTTTATAAAGATTAAATTCTAGAATAAAACTACTTCTTCCTCTTGAGAGACTTGTGGACTATTAAGTAAGACAATGTCCATTTATTTACCTAACTTTTATGGGGGACCTACTATGTGTCAGGCACTGGGGGTGTAATGGCAAGTGAAGCAAAGCTATCATGATTATTATTTAGTATGATAAGTACATGATCAGAATTCTGTGTAGGAGGCTGGAGCAATTCAAAGGAAGGAGTCTTGAATTCTGCATACAGGACCAGGAAGAACTTTTAATGGAAATTATTGCTAGAACTATACCTTAGAAATCTATATATCTATATAAGATACTAAGTTGCTACTAGATATCATTAATGAGCACCACATTTAAACAAAATATTGTGCTTATTATTTCTTTTCTGAAACTTTCTCTTTGATAAACTTACACATGTATAGAATGTGTTTGACTACATCCCTTGCCATTGCACGCTCTCATCCCCCTCTCACTCATGTTACAGCCTCTCTTCTTCCCAAGAAGTTCCCTTCATACTTTCAAATATTTTATGTATATTTTAATTGACTTTTTTGTTCATTTTGTGCAATACATCTTAATCATATTTAGAACCCTCTCCCCTATCTGCACCCTCCTATAGCCTGTATTTCATGCATTCTGCCATATATATTAATGCTTATCAAGTAAATTTTGTGTACCTAGATGTCCCTCAGTGAGAGTTCATCAATTCTTTTTTATTATTGTGACTCATTGAATTTAAATAAGGTTATTTGTGTGAGCATGGGTTGCTTACTGGTCATAGGCAACAAACAATGGAAATAGAGATAGATTTTTAGACTTTCATAAGAAAAAACATGAGTAATATATTATATAATGTACACTTTGAAGATGGTAGAGGGCAATCATATGGGAAAAGTGATTGCTCCCTTAAGGAATACAGAGTAGGACTTGAGAAGAGAGATTTCAAAGCCACAAACAGAGCTACACTATAGTCACTGATCATAACTCCTGAGCTAGTGTTCAGGGAAGAAAAAGAAATCACCCGAGTAGGACAACAGTCAACGGAACACTCAGATCATGGTTCTTGAATGTCAATTATGAGCATATGCAAGTTTTGGTCTTATATCACTTGTTTCTGTGGTTACCTTCTAGATATATTCATACAGATGTCTTTAAAATGTTCATCTGTTTCCACTCTAAATCCAGTTAGAACTAGTGTGTTTTGTTTGGATCTGAAAATCATTTGAAATATGGGTAATGATCAAACCCTATAATAGAGCACACTGATTAATGTTGGTGCTTTATCATTCACATACATGGAAACTGAATATTCACACCTCCTACCATCCACTCTTAATGGGCAGCATAATAGTAACTGTGAGTGTTCCCTTTGTTCTTTCATTCCAAAAACTCCTGAGAGGATACTTGTGCCTGGGACTTTACAAAGACAGAAAAGTTATCAGTTGCTATGTATGGTAGCTTGTTACTGTAATGACTGTCAATGAATCAAACTTCTCTTAGTTTATCCAATGTGATAGTTATAGTCTTTTCAAAAAGAGGTACAGTCTAATCAGTCTTTGCATTTGGACTGGTCTTGTAATTAGTTTTGACAACTAGAATGTGGAAGAAGAGACATTCTTTGATGTCTGAAGCTAGGCATCAAGAGCTCTTGCCATCTCTGCTTTAATGCTATTCTAGTTTCTGTCTTTATATGAAGAACAGGAGAGCATATAAAAGAAAACCAAGATATTTCAGATAGCAGCCAAGACTTGTAAGTGTGGCATCTTACATCACTGGACCAAGCTGACCAACAGTTGACTGCAGCCAAGTAATGAATCCCATATGAGACAAGAAGAATTGTGTAGCAGAGTCCAGACCAAATGACTGACGAATAGATGGTTGTTACTTTAGCTCAGTAAGGAGTGAGATGATTTTTCACGTAGCAATAGATAGTTTCCATGCTATAGAATTAACTATTCAAGATTTGTTATTAAAGTTATTGAATATATTTTTAATTATATATCCAAATAAAATGACCAAATGTTCCAAAACATCTATAATTTGAAGGAACTGGATGGCATTTATCTTTATTACAGTTGGGTTCTAGTCATCTGAATATAATGTCCAGCCAATACACGTACTACTTGGCACATGGATTCAGCTGAAATAAGTAAAATTGAACTTTCATCTCCCCTAAGTGTGAGGTCTTGTATACAATGGATGCTTCATGAATTAATGTGCAATTGATTAAATTATGCTTTCTGATTGGTTCTTATTTCAGAAGATTTTGATCCTCCTTGATATCCTTATACCACTACAAGAGTATACTACATTGATATTGCTAGTAACGATTTACATATTTTAATTTATGAAACAGATTTGGAGGAAATCGTGATGGGTAACAAAAAAGATGAGAGGAGAAAGAGTCACATTTTTCTTGACTTTATTACATGAGTAGTGGGGAAGGAGGAGAGGAGGAGGAAGAGGAGGAGGAGGAAGAAGAGAGGAGGAAGAGGAAGGAGGAGGAGGAGGAAGAAGAGAGGAGGAAGAGGAAGGAGGAGGAGGAATTTTTTTGTTTCAAAGTAAAGACCAAAGTGTAGCTCTGTCATAGAGCACTTGCCTAACATACTTGAGACCCTGAGTTGAACCCTTGTGCTGGATAAGAAAAGGTGCCCAGATAGGAGAATTGATCTGGTTTAGTTCCCTATACCCACATGGCTGTTCAAACTATCCATAACTAAAAAAAAAAAAAGATGTTCTAAGAAAATGGAACCTAAAGCAAGAAGTAACTGTAGTGGTTAGTTTTTCTGTCACCGTGAGCAAAGTACTTAAGGTAACAATTTAAAAGGAGGAAGAATTTATTTTCATTCATGATTTCACAGGTTTCAGTTCATAGCTTCTTGGTCGTATGTGCTCGGGGGAATACATGGCAGTGGGACATAACTCCAATAGCACACTTTGTGCAACTAGGCCTGACTTTCCACAGTTCTACCACTTCCCAAAATTCCATTTCAAATTCTGAGTCCGTCAATGGATTAAACCAGAGCCCTCATGTTGTAACAGTCTCTGGAAATACTCTTACAGCTATACATTCTTCTGAGTGTCTTTACTGTTAATGAATACCATTCACCTCCAGCATCCTCAGACTCCCCATCAGACTTATATTAATGACTATTTAAGGATCTTCTGACTTTTACCCTTTGAGTGAAACTGCACCTTTGCTTTCCCTTTTGAACTAAGAAGCTAGCAGGTTCTCAGCCTCTCTAGCATGTAGATTACCATCATCGGATCACCCAGCCTCGACATATCTAAGCCAATCTATAGAATCCCATTTTACACACACACACACACACACACACACACACACACACACACACAACCAGGTTCTCAGCCTCTCTAGCACGTAGATTACCATCATCGGATCACCCAGCCTCCACATATCTAAGCCAATCCATAGAATCCCATTTTACACACACACACACACCACTGCAATGCCAATGTTAGTCTGTTACACCAACAGGACCATACTTTATTGGTTTTATGCATTAAGATAACCTTAATACAAAGGAGGGGAAATTAAAATTTGTTAAGAATCAAGGGAAAATGAAAGCTGAAGCTGTGGAATACAGAGAAGCCAGCTCAAACAGGGTGGTTTATAAATACCTACATCTAAATCAGAGAAATCTTAAATAAATCACATAATAATGAACATAAGAGTCTTAGAAAAATGAGAACAATCCAATATCAAAATTAGTTGAAAGAAATAATTAATGAAAAGCAGAGGTGAAACTAATGAAATGGAAACTAAAAGGGTGATGAAATAGCTAGTTGATTCCTTGAAAGAATAAAGAAGATCAACAAAGCCAAGCCAAAATATACAAAAGAAAGACAAATAAATGAAACTAGAGAGGAAAAGCTAGGCTGTTTCAGCAGATATCACTGGAATCCTTAGGATCATTAGGGAATACTTTGAAAATGTATACTCCAATAAGCAAAAAAATCTAGAAAAACTGCATGAGATTTTAGACACGCGTGCCAAAATTGAACCAAGGGGAATATAAACAACCTGAACAAATCAATTATGAGCAATAACAATAAAGCAGTAATTACACTTTTCCCAAGAAGGAAAAGCCCAGTACTAGATGGATTTACTGATCAATTCTAACAGATCTTTAAAGAAGAAGTAACAATAATGATCCTAAGAGTTCTGCATATAATTTAAAGGAAAGGAACAATTCCGAGTTCCCTATACAAAACACCAGAATGGGCTAGAGAGATGGGTCAGCAGTTAGTTGCACACAGTGTTCTTCTGGAAGACAAGAATTTGGTTCCCAGCACCTAGGTATGGTAGCTCACAGCTGCCTATGACTTCAACACCTGGGGATCCTACACCTCTTTCTGGCCTCAATCAGCAACTGTATGTACCCACACAAAAACACACATTCAAACACACTATTAAAAATAAAAATGAAAACTTTTTTAAAAAGGCACAACACAAAAGGAAAACTATAGGCCAGTTTCCTTATTAACATTCACACAAAAGTCCTCAATAAAATAAATGCACAAATGAACTGAACAGAGACTTTTTAAAAGAAGTGCAAATGGCCAATTACTACATGGAAAATGTTTAATATTCTTATTTATGATGGAAAATGTGAATAAACCTATACTGAAATTTCATCTCACACTAATAAGAATTAATATCTTCAAAAAAAAAAACCAAATAGCTAATGGTGAGGACAGAGTACCACTTTTCCTTTAGAGGAAGTGGTCACTTGTTAGGTTGCCCATGCTCCAGTGGATGGCCTCACAGAAGTGCACATATAGGAATCACTAACTGTACTTTATGGGCTACTTTATAAAGACATGAAGTTGAAGGGATAGACATATGTTAGGGAGTGAAGGGAGCTGGAGGGAGGAAGTCGGGGATAGATATGACAAAGAAACATTGTATAGATACATGACTTTAAAAAAATAAACAACAAATGCATGCTGATCAAGTAGGAGGAATGAAAGTAACCATCATATACTGTTGATGGAATTGTAAATTAATGTAGCAAAAAATAGAAGTTCCTCAGAAAAACAAAAATAGAGCTACGATATCATTTATCTACTCCGTTCCTAAGTACATACTCAAAGGAATCTAAGTTAGCATATAACAGATATATCTGCAAACAAATATTTATTGAAGATCCATTAACAATTACCAAGCTATGGTATCAGCCTAACATCCATCAACAGATGGTTTGATAAAGGTGGTACATATGCACAATGGAGTTTTCATCAGCCACAGAATTTACAATATAAATGAATGGAATTGGAGATCACCATGTTAAATGAAGTGAGCTAGACTCAGAAATACAAATATTGTATGTTTTCACTCATGTGGAATCTACACTCTTTTGGGGGTGGGACATGCAGTGAACTTTACTGATGGTATTCAAGACAGTAGGGCTCCTTAAGCTGTCTCCCCTTCTTCTAGTGGTCTGGAATGGAAACTGTAAAGGGAGATATTCAGTGCGTTTGGAGTTGAGTTGGGGCAGGGATTCCCAAGCCAAGAGTATTTCCCATTCTCACTTTCCATTTTCTGTGTAGCATGCAGAAAGTCATGGATTCGATTCCTCGCACTACAAACAAACAAACAAACAAACAACAACAAAATACATTTTAAAATGTACATATATGAACTCACATGCTTCAATGACTAAGAGTGCAAGAAAGAAGGGCTCTTTTATTTTTCACTTTACTGGTTCTTTTTTTTGAGAAAAGCATTTTTATGATCACTATCCAGCTTGTCTCTGCTGATTATGTGCTTTACTAATTTTGAACTTTGTACAAGTATCTTCTACTCATACTCATTAAAAAAATGATTTAGGTGGGCATGATAATGTACTCCTGTAGTCCCAGTTATGTGAAAGGACTTCTTGAGTTTGGGCCAACCTGGGCAACATATTGAGACACTGACTAAAAATAAATATAAATGTATGTTTTATTTTTGTTTTTTAAAATGTATGTTTTAAAAATTTAACAAACAAAAAATTTAAAAATAATATTTTATTGACAACTATGGAATATACAATAGGAAAAATTTATAAGTATATCAATAAAACTTTCAAATGAGTTTGCATTTTATTCATCACAACAGCATCAATGTCAATTTGAATCTATGTTGTTGAGATTTTATGGATTCTGAGTATGGAATAAGTTCACCACCACATGCAACTATGGAATTCCCTTCCAATAACCTGTGGCTCCACCTGGATGGATACCCCATGAATTGGAAGTAAGTGCCAGGCTAGTAATGTCTTTTCATATAATATACCTCTAAGTAGTTTCTACACTGATGGCAACTGGAGAATCAGGATGAAACATGCTTGTGTGGAGGTCAGGTAACCATGTGACTTGGCAGGCCCTCCAACCCTTATAAACATTCACATGCAACAAAGGAAGAGAGAGTACATTGTTCCTTAAATATGCCAGTTAACCAGTTAGTTTCTGCAGAAGACTAGAAGCATTTATAATGTGATTCTGCATGTCTCTCTTCCAAACAATTTCAGGTTGACATTCTATAACAATATTCTCTGACGCTGAGAGACACTGCATTCTCTTTTCATAATACTTTTATAAATTTCAGTTTTTCTATTGGAAGAGATGCTGCAAAATCTCAGGCAGGACAGGAATTTTGGCAAAATTTACCCCTTTTTCAAGTTTTAATTTTTACTGCTGCACTTGAGAGCTGCCCCTGGAGACTCAACTCTTTCTTCTTTCTCAAAGGCCTTAGCCCATCCTAAATCACCCTGTTGTAGAGTTTGGTGAGTGTGGACAGCTGTGACTTTGTCAAAGATACACAGAAAATTGGTATCATGAAAAAAGATTAAGACCTACGGATTTTGCCATGGTTTCCCTCAAGAATTGGTGTTAATGAAAAGAGAATGATGGGACATATATGTGAATGAATTTGTGTATGAAAACTGCTTAAGGGATGCGTGACTGCTGTGAATCGTGTGAATCTCACGTGGATCTATTATGAATAAGCCTCACATTGCTACTTGGCAAAGAATTTATACATATATGTATACATTTACATATATACACATATATAAAATTCCCAAATGGGATACTGGCTATTTCCAAGAGCTGGAAGAAGTCATTGAACTGAAGAATGGTTAATTTCTGAGAAATATGTTTAACTCTTAACAGGAAAGACTAGTTGTCAAATTCTCTAAAAATACTCATTTAACACAAAGCTTAGCAAGACATTTGGGTTGCTTTCTACTAGCTAGTATATGAACACTTCTCTTTGAAATCTGCTGCAACTCCTTATTTCTGCTTAGATTAGAAAAAAAGGATTTGTCTTAAAATCTAACCATAATTTCAAAACATTTCAGTCTTTTTTTTTTCCAGAATGGCAGAGAGAGCTTTAACTAGACCAGCATGAAGCAAGACTTGGTAATAAATACCTGACCCACAGATACCTATTAAAGTTCATTGGTTCTATTTTAAAATAAACTGCAGGAAGGTCACCTTGATTATAAAACCTCAGACACATTCTCAAATAGCTACAGGCTTTAGTCTTAATGTTCAGAACTCATTGTTCTTAGGGCTGAAATGAACCAGAACTCAGAAATGAAAAGGATGAATCTCTCGAGAATTGAATTAAACTTTTCTTCTGATTGCCCTTGTAATTCACTCCTTCTTCTGTGAAATGTTCTGTTTCACTATTCCGCTGTATGTTGAATTTCTTTCTATCATTATGTAGGAGGAATAGGATAGAGGTTGTCATCATATAGACTTGGTTTAAATCTTGGCTCTAGTACTTGCCAGATGCCTCTCTTTAGGTAAGTTTAGAGATTCAAATTCTTCCTTGGTACAAGAGAAATGATTACCCATGGATTAGAGAGAAGACAGCATTAGAAAACATCCATTATAGACCTTAGCATAATTTTTAGTATACTGTATGACTTTTCTTCTTCTTTTTCCACCCGGTAACACTACAACACTGAGAGGTTCTTCTTTGGATACAGTCAGTTCATCCTCAGCAACTCTGGTGCTTTAAGAACCAAAGAACTCCCCTCCTTCACACTCCCCAGTTCTGAGGACAGAGGCAGCCTTAGTAACTATAAAGATGTACATTTGAATCCTCCACCATCAGCCCCAAGCCCAATGAGAATTAAATTATGCAACCTTTCAGAATATATGTTTTTTTCTTATTAGATGTAAATGTTATCCATGTCATATGTCTGTGATATGCTGCAGATTATATGAATGTGAAGTATATTAGGGAGAGCCTGACCCATCACAAGAGGACAAACCATAGGTTTTTCAAGTAATTAATAAGGACTTATTAAGATTCTTTTGTCTGCAAAATTTAAACTAAATACAATGGACAGGAGAGAAACAAAACAAAAGAAAAATAACAACAACAACAAAAAACCCCAACTTTTCCTGAGCTGCAGTAGCTAACAGCACAAAACAAGAAACTTAGCAAATTGAATGCTAATGAAAACCTGAGGAATGGCACTTAAAGATCTTCCTCTCCACAGTCTACCCAGGTCTATGGGGACTTACTTCATGGTGCTATAAACCATGAAGAACAACAATCTTGGTTTGATAAAGGATTTCTGTTTTAAAACAACAGCAAGAGCAACAACAACAACCACATCTAATCATTATAAAATGGTCTAAAAGTCACACCCAGCTCTCTGAAATGATATCCCCCTCTTCAACATCCTCTAGAGAGAACAGTGTTCAGTGCCCTCAGAAACCCTAAGTCCTTACTGATTGCTTCCGAATGCTGGAAAGCACAAGCTCTCAGGAAACTACAAATAGAGTCCATAGTAGGTCATTCATTTCAGTGACTTCCTCATCCAAAGACAGCTCTGAAAGGAAAGCTTAAATTGTTTAACAAAGTAAAATTTAAAACCAATTTGGAAAAAAGAGGATGAATTAACAGCTGTATACTTCTTCATTTGTATATCAGTCCTTACATTGGGATATCATTTTATCATTTACCATTTACCATCTTGCGTATTATTCATGATCCTCAGAGAACCCTGTGAGTATGATGCTTTCATCGTTTAAGGCTACTAGCTTTGAATCCTTCGGTATGCATCCTTCAGTTGGCAAATACATAGAGGTCAGGAAACCAGCAAGTGGCTATGAGGGGGGCGCTTCATGGGAGGCGAATAGAAGACAGTGATCTAAAGGCAGAAAGGGAATAATAGTGTAGGAAGGGTTAAGTGGGGTGGGAAATGGAGGGCAGGACAGAGGAGGGATAATGGGAAGGAAAAACTAACACTAGAGGCATTTAGTAAAAGTCATTTGGAAAACTACCCCTATAGAAGCCTCTTAAAGACTATACATATATAATTAACAAAGAGATTAAAAGCAATTACCCTATAAGAGGGAGACAATGTCCCTATCAGACACCATAGGATAACAAATAAGAAGTCCAGTGCCAGGAATGGACTCCTTCCTTTGAAAAACCTATTAACTACAGGTCCTACAGACCCTCAAATAATAATATCATTGTCCTGCTCATCCAGTAGAACTTGACGGTATGACCGTATTGTTGAAGACAGTACATTCATGAGTTATAGAACAAATAAAGAGAAACAAATTGGTACTGACTTCAAACCATCTATACTGGCTAGCTTTCATAGCAGTGGAAGGTACTATGCATGCTATAGGAAGGGAAAAAAAAATGAATCATCAGCCTTACATAGCTATGAATTCTGCTAGCTAACACAGCAACTGGCCTAGTAAGAGATGTCCACTGGTGCAATAGTGGCATGAATGTTGTGGGAATAACCAACTCTTTTTAAAAATTGGATTTAAGGTCCAATTCACAAGATGGGGCCGTACCTGACACAGGGTCTAGGAACCGGTGGTTAGACTGGTCACAGGCCATAGGGAAGAACCTTCTACTACTATTCTACTAAATGGACACAGTATTAAACGGACTTGTTAAAATTGCTTATTGTTACACCCATAGATTAATGCATTTCTCAAATCTTACCAGAGAAATTTCTTCATGCAGCAGATGGATATTAACACAGAAACCACAACTAATCAACATGCAGAGAATAAGACTGCACTCTGCAGTTTATCCCTGAACAGGACATCTATATCAAACTTCTGCCTCCCAAGGCTTAGGGATCGTTGTGGAAGAGGGCGAAGAATGATTGTAAGAGCCAGAGGTGGTAGATGACCACATGGAAACATGAACTCACAGCAATGGTGACAACATGCACTAGATTCGTGCAAGCTCAAACCAGACAAAATCCCAGCATACAAGTGTAAGAAGCCCCTACCCTAGCTGAAGAACTATTACCAAATGGTAGATGTTAGGTGAGGAAGAGTTTGTCTGTTTTCACAGCATTGCATATACTGCATTTTACGTTTTAATGGGCATTTTATCTCACAATGGCAAACCATACAGAAGCTACAGCTGGAATTTGTTTATGGAGTATTTTGGTATAATTTTCCTTTGTTTAACTGCCTCAAATTTTTGAAAAATATGGGTCCACAATTAAAACCAAATATATAGGAAGCTTTACAGTCTGTTTTACATGAGGCATATGATTAAGAAAATCTTTTCTCATGCCTTAGGATCTTTCTGAAGAGAAGCTGTACATAGCTCAAGTTGTACAGGAGTTGATGAATATTTTTGTCCACTTTTCTTCATGACCGATACATGACATGTGCTTTGGTACTCTTCACTGAAAATTGAAACATCTTATTAGCCTCCTTCTTTCCCTTTTTAAAATTTGCCAACCATGTTTATAGAAAGGGCTTTATTAGTGGCAATTTGTCATTCATTTGAACATAGCAATCCCTTAAAAACCCAACTTTACAAAAAAAAATCTTTACAACCTTATTTGCTATAATTTTAATAAGGTTAACATAAAAACAGTTAAGAAGAAAACATATAATAACAAAGTGCCTTTGGAAGTATTTGAATGTGACCAAGTGTAGCTTTAGCTGGGTTTATATCAGCTCTTGAATTAAGTCCACCGTGTTACTGTGAACAACTGCGAGTGGTCTCTAGAACTTACTTACCCTGTGATGACATAATGTCCTCCTGCAGAAAAATAATAGTAGTAAAGACTTGGCAAACTTGAAATAAGAAAACAAAAATTCAATGCCTATAATGTTGTAGTGCCAATTTGGCAGAGTCTAACTTCAAACATGAGCTGCCTGGCAGAAGCCCATTTGGTAGGTGTTTCTTTTATTGCCTTTTGCGTTATTAGGAAGATCCTGCAGTCACATTGAATGAAAAAAGACCCAAATTAATGCTCATAAAGTTGGGACTGGAGAGATGGCTCAACAGTTAAGAGCATTGACTGCTCTTGCAGAGGACCCGGATTTGATTCCCAGCACCCACATGGTGGCTACGAACTGTCCTTAACTCCAGTTCCAGGGGAATCCAAAGCCCTCTTGTGACCTCAGGTTGCACTCACATACACGGAGTCCATACACTCATGCACATAAAATTAAAATAATAAATAAAATATTTTAAAAAAGAAATAAAGTCAGCATTGGTCCCTTAATCTTATTTCTCACATCTTGCCAGGAAAAAAAAAAAAAATGACTTCAGTGAAGGTGAGATACATATACACACATACCTATATATATATATTGAGATAAGAACGAGTTACATGCATGTTATGCTTTCTTAAAGTTCCAAAATATGTGGCAACTAATATTTTCTTTTTGGAAATTCAACTAAACATATTTTAATGCAAACATGATGAAAAACTAACAGAAGGAACTGAAGTTCATTTTGTCACTGTGTAGACTATTTTGCTACTTGGAGAATATGAAGTGAAAGCTAGACCTTGGAGGGGTCTTTGCATTTTTGTTGCTTCTTTTTAGATAAAATTCAAAGCATCCAGTGTCACTGAAAAAAATCACCAAGGAGTTTTGAATTCATTAACATTGTGACTTTTGGGAGCAAGAGATACTTAAGATATTTAGAACTCTTTTTTACATGGGTTTGGTATCTGGTCCAAGTGATAGGTCTAAACAGAAATACAGGTTTTCAGGGCAGAGTGCTTTAATGCATACTGCCACTTGCTACCAGAAGTAGGTGTTTTTAAAAAAAAGAAAACAAAATTATCTCCTTCCTACAGCCAGCAAAGCAAAGTTTATTTTCTGTTTTAACAGATTTTTATTTTATTTTGCATCATCACACATCTTATTTTAAAACACTATAACCTTTCATAATAATGATTCAGTATATGTAGGTATTTCAGCTTGGTGTTGGTATGTTTCTTGTATTCTTTTATTCCAGATCATATAGAGCAATTAAGGCAACTAGAATGTCATTTTTTAAAATACATTGTAAAATAATAAAAGGTAACAACTAAAAGTAAATGGATATTGTATTCTTGTAGTATAAACACTATTGACTATTTGTAATTTCTTTTATTGCTGTTGGGCATCCAACCCAGGACTAATAATTCCTCTTAAGTCTGTTTTTTTGTGATTTATTTTTTTCTTTAGAGATAGGATCTTCTTAAGTAGCCCATGCTGGCCTGAAACTTTTTGTAGGATCTAGGTCAGCCTTGAACTCTAGGTCCTCCTGCCTCCATGTCCTGAATGCCATGATTTACAGGTATGCACCATCATGCCTGACTCCTAAGCCAGTTTGCACACACACTGCCTGGCCCAGTCTCAGCTCTCCATAGTTGCTTGACCTGCTAGTTCCCATGTGTCTTCCATTCATCTTCTTTTTAAAAAAAAAATTATTGTTTTTATTTTATGTGTAAGAGTGTTATTGCCTACATTATGTAAGTGCACCCATGTCAAGCAATGCTTGTGGAGGTCAGAAGAGATCCCCTGAAACTGGAGTTATGGATGGTTTTTTGCCATCATGTGGATGCTGGGAATTGAACCCAGGTCCTCTGCAAGAGCAACCAGTACTCTTAACCACTGAACCATCTCTCCAGTGCCTCATCATCTTATTCTGCCTCTTCTGTCCAGGATTTCAACAGACACTGTGCTCAGGTACTCACTGTAACAGTTATCACATAGTACAATTGCATATTGACTAGTATGTGTTTCTTAGCACTGTGGTTTAAACAGATGGAGTCTTCTGTAGCTGTGTATAGCTGGCAGTAAATGATTGGATACTTTTGAGTAAATCAATAAAACTCAGGCTGGGTATGGTCATGCATGTGCACTTGGAAGGCTGGGGCAGGAGGATGGAAAGTTTAAAACAAACCTGGGCTGTTTAGAGAGACTGTCTCAAAAAAGAAAAAAACCCTGAAAAACAAAAATTACTAAAAATAAATGAAATATATTTATTAACTTTAAAAAAAGGTTCAGTGATTGTGTTATTGAAAATGCTCTTCTTTTTTTATTTATTTTATTTTATTTTTTAAATTTTTCCTTTTTTTTTTTTGGTCTTTTTAAGACAGGGTTTCCCTGTAGCCCCAGCTGTCCTAGAACTCACTATGTAGGCCAGGCTGGCCTTGAACTCACAGAGATCTTCCTGCCTCTGCCTCACAAGTGCTGGGATTAAAGGCATGGCTTTTTGCTGCTCTAACATTCCACACTGTGAAGAGGTAACCCTAAAATCTTTTAGGGATTAGATAAAAACTCCCAAATGCTTTTGACATTTTTGGCCTTTGGAACAGAGTATGTTGCTAAGAAGCCCAAGGACATTTTGACTTTTAGCCAAGAAACTGGCTACTTTTGGGGGGTCTTTTTACCCTAACTGCCGAGCCAATTCCTACCTCTTATTCCGATCACACCATCCTCTGAAGAGGTTACCCAAATTCCCAATAGGGAGTCAGGACACAGACAGCTCTGGCTTCTCCCATGCTGGATAGGGACTCAGGGTGAGGCAACTGGGATACCCCTTCAGTGGGTCTATCTGAAAGACTCCCAAATTGTATAACTTATCTGTAGGGAGAAAAGAAAGTCCTTGACTGGTGAATAGGAGATGTGAAGGAGAAGTAAAGGCAAGAAGAGTTAGCATTACAAGTTCTAGACAGGGAACCAGAGAAAAGACAGAACAGAGCAGATTTCAAATGTTCATATCGGACTCCATTGGAATTTCTTGACGAGAGCTTCCAAAGCATCCCTCTATTGGGGTCCTCCTCATTTTTCTTTTGTCTGCCAAGGCTGGGCTTGAGAGTGATGGACTTAGGATTTGTTTTCAAGAGAAAACAAATTTATCCATCATTTTAGAACAATAGTGGGTTGTCTCCCTTAGCTACAGGTGGACACTACAGTTTTGCAGACCAAGACTTGAAGTCCTACATCTGAGCAGCACTTTCTGCTAGAAACAAAATCATCAATGAGAAATAATTGTCTAAATAACATTTTTTTGGTATTTTTTGAGACAGGGTCTCCCTGTAGCCCCAGCTGTCCTGGAACTCACTATGTAGGCCAGGCTGGCCTCGAACTCACAGTGACCCGCCTGCCTCTGCCTCCCAAGTGCTGGGGCTAAAGGTGTGTGCCACTATGCTTGGCCTTTTGGTTATACTTTTCTTTTGGGTGTTTAAGACCATATAGTGGGCCCAAATAAACCAATTTATTTTTATACTTAAGGTCATTTGAGGATCTGTTCCTCAGAGGTCACATGGGCTTGGGAGGAGCCTCTGGCTCCTTTCTTTTACCAGTTCTATCTATGTGATGATAAATCCTGTTTGACCATGGCTGGCTTCACTTGGAAGCATGGAGGAAGTGTTTCCTCTGTGTTGACCCTCCTCTTTGTAGACTGGACACTGGTACAAGTACATCTCCTGGTGTCTCCATGGCCTCCCTGAACAACAGGACCTGTGACTCACCACAGTTACAGGACATTTTAAGAGATGCTCCATAGCTTCCTGGAACTTAGTTGACCTTGGAGGGCAAGGAGCAAAAACTATCCTTTAAGTCCCTCTGACCAGATTAGTATAGGCCTCAAAGTATGGCTGTTAAACATCCAAGAAAGTTAGTTACACCAGTCTGCTATTTTTAATTAGCATATGCTATGTAGATAAAGCTTGGGTAAAAACTAAATGTTCTCAGATAAACCTTGGCTAGACATATATTTGGTTCCTTAAACTAGTTGACTAAACTATGACCTTAGAAAATTTAAGATTATGTATTTATTATTTTTGTCTCATCCTGTATATATCATAGTAAACCTACACAGACCCTCACCTCTTGCCTACACTTTCTCATTTTTTCTATTTTGGAAAATATCTCTATTCCCACATCCTTTAACATCTTTTACATTTTTATTTTCTTTTTTAATAATTATGAGTCATAATAGCATTGAAAAATAAATTCTCCATCTATTGTGAGAATTCTTTTCCTGGGAATACTAAGCAATGCTTACTCCTTTTTAAGGTTCTAGTGCCAAACCAATGCTTGATTAAAGTTTTGCTGGGCAACAAATGAATTTACTGAGCTTAATTACTGAGATAACTGAGGGGTTGATGAGGTGTTTGAGTGACCTGAGGGTATGCACACGGGAAAGCATTTATGCAGCAAGAATCAAGCCTTCTCTTCCTAGCCTTCTCCACATTATATACTTTAGCTCCCCCAAATCCAGGAGACCATGGGTGATTAGGGCCAAATTACATACAGTTGGCTGGGAAGAGTGGCTGGATAATGTAGAGAGGGTCCAATGACCCTGCTTTCCCCTCTGATGAAGGAGCACAACCATCAACAAGCCCAATTGTAACAATGTGTAGCAAGCAGGCACAGCTGAAGTTGTGAATGATGGCAGTTATTTCACGCAGAAGAGACTGTTGTGTTGGGGGACCCTGCTGCAAGGTCACAATCCACTATGTCTGGATAGCTCTACAGCCCTCGGCACTGAATGGAGAACTCCCTTTCTTACCAGGGGCTTCCTGCTCTCTGCCTGACCTTATTTGGAAAGTGTCTCCAAGCACAGATGCCTGGCCTTATTTGGAACACTACCTTTGGCATAATTACCTGCAAAAACTACCCCTAGTTTTTTTCTGTATGATAATTAGGCATTGCACTATAGCCAGATGATAGGGTCCTCTACCACATGCAAATAAAGCATACTATGAACACCTATCAGGTAAAACTTTGGCTGCCATCTTCACCCTATATTTTCCCCTGACCCCCGCTGAATAAACAAGCTGCATCACTGAAGCTGACTCCCAGAAGGTTTTATCCATCGTACTCACAGCTGTCCTGACCCTGCTCATTGCCTCTGCTCCCTTTGTCTTCACGGATTGGTGGCCAACATCCCACAAAGGAAGGGACAGACCCACAGCTGGAGCCTAACATGGGGTTCCTGGAACACACAGAGAGTGTGAGTACCCCCTCTATATGAGGGTACTGGCATCTTTGCCTTGGCCATCCCACTATGACAATCAGCAGCCCCTCCTTTCCCCATTTTACTTTCCATCTGAGTCTTCACATGGGAACATTAAAGACGAAAGGGCAATTGAGGCTTTCTGATCAGGGCTACTCCCTGATGTTAGCTGCAGGCTCATAGTCCACTGAAGGGACTTCAACTGTCCACCTGGGCTTTGACATAGACCTCCTATCTGTACATCTTTCTAATGCAAAACCCGGTTACACAAAGACCAGTTAAATGCTCTTAGAGCGTTCACAGGTTCTCTGAAATTTTCGGTCAGGCTTGCGCTCTGGACTAGTTAGGAATGTCCCATGATCTTTGGGTCTTGGGTATGTTCCAGTAGGACTTGGTGTTTCACCCCCCCTTTCCTTTTCTATCTTGGACAACACCCCTAGAAACAAGGAATCCCCAAAGTTCTATGGTACAGGGATTTTTCACACACATTGAATTCAACAGAGCATTGAATTTAAGAGAGCAGATAAACTTCCTTATCCATATTGTTATCTTGCCTCGGGGCATTCAGGCTTAGGCTAAACAGGCTGGGTGACTATTGGAGCATTGCCTGCCTACCCAATAGATTAAATAGGCCTGCCCAATAGATTGAAAAAAAAAGGTCGGGTGGAGTCTTTCTCTCTTTGCTTTACTTTCGGTTAACACCTTCACGAGGGTCTGGATACAGTTTGTGGGCAACTGAAGCCTCTCTGTTGGGGCAACTCCCTGATATTGGCCGAAGGCCCCCGTCCTCTTTCTGGACCCCAACAGCCCAACTGGGTGTAGGCAATAACCTTTACAACTCTCATAAAAATCTGGTAACACAGCAACTAGTTAAAAGACTCAAGGACAGTTGCCAGTTTCTTAAATCTGCAGGCAGGCTTGTGTTCATTGGGGTGTCTCAATCCCCTGATGGCAGGCTGCCTTGGAAAAGGTGAATGCCACTGACAACATGTCCTTTCCTTCCTATAATGGGAAATTCAACATCACGCCAGAGAGACCTCCAAATTCGCTCCCTTAGAACCCTACTTAAATCAAGAGGACTTAAGGTTTCCCAAAAGGAAGGCTTGAAATTTTGGGATGAGTTGCTTTAATTCACACCCTGGGTCCTGTCAGCAGATATCTCTGACCCAGAGGTTTGGACCCATGTTGCCTACCTGGCTCATAAAAATGAATCCCAGGAAAGGCATCATTTGCCCCTTCCCTTCCTTCTTGTCATAGCTGCCATCTGACAATGCTTAGGAAACACATCCAAGCCTGAGGAAGACTTACTAGACAAAAGAAAGGCATGAAATAATAAGGGAGAGGGTTCAAATAAAAAATAAAAGGACCTTGAAAATTGCTCAACAACAGATTCAGCACCCAAGAAAAAGACAATTGACCTAGTCAGACAAAAACTACCCATCGACAAAAAGAACCCTTCCCCCATTTAACCCCCTCTCCCCCCCTATGAATCTTCATGGATTGAAGAAGACAAAGATCCAGATGTTAAAAGCCAGGTTCCAAAAAATTCCAAAGAATCCCAGATAAATCCTCCTCCCCCTTCACTGCCAATGTCACCATCTACAGAGCCCCCCTGCCCACAGCCATTGAACAGCTTTGTAATCTCAAGGATAATGGTAGCTATTGCCCCAATATCCTCAGCCACAATGGCCTTGGGACCCCAAAAAACCACCTGTAGGGGCCTTCACCATTAACCTTCAAATAATAAAACAACACCCACTAGCTTGGTATCCCCTCCCAGCAGCAGTCTTAAAAGAACTACGCCAAGCTGTCCGTGAGGACAGGATCCATGCTCCATGGACAAAATCTATATTACAAACCTTCGATACTAACCGCATAACCCCCTAGGACTGGAGAGACACCTGTCGTTCCACTCTCCCCAGTCCATTATTTGTACAATGGGAGGCTTTGTTTACAGATGAATGAATGATGCAGGCTAGAAAGAATGACACACATAATCAACAACTAGGACTACAACAAGGGCAAGATCCACCACCTGGATTCATAAATTGGAACTATGACCAATTGTTTGGTCAGGGCAATTTTTCCACAGGAATCCAACAGGCCGTGATCCCTGCTGGCTGTTTTGAATAGGTATGCTTATGTGCACTCCAGGCCTGGGACTGCCTAACCCCCTTGTCAACAGGGCCTGGAGAGACCTCTTCACTAATCTTGCTAAAACAAAAACCAACCAAAACTGCCCAGATTTCATACTAAGAGTATAGGCCAGTTTAGATAGAAAAATAACAGACCCCACAGCCAAGCAATGCTTCTAAACAACCTCATCTGGGAAGGGATGACCCATGATCACACACAAGCATGCCAGGGACAAAAAAATGAACATTACAACAAATGGATTGTGGCCACCCATGACATTGGGACCACCTCATACTAGGCCTCCTCCCTTGCCCAAGCCTTTGTAGCTACAACTTGATCCAACTCAAGATGTTTTAAATGTGGGGAAACCAGACAATGGAAAGAAAATTGCCCCCAAAATGATTTGATTACCCATCGTCCCCCTAAATCCCTCTGTCCTCACTGTAAAAAGGGCTTTCAGTGGAAAAAAGATTGTAAATCTAAATATGACAAAGCTGGCAAACCTTTGCCACCTTTAAACTCCTCTCAGGCGAACCCTCAGCCCCACTAAGAGGGAAGCCACAAACATTGTGGGTAACCAGCATCACAGAAAGCACCCATCCAAAACTAACCATAAAAATAGACAATAAACCTTTCAAATGCCTCCTCGTTAGCTGATAAAACCACCTTAAGATGCTCTGAGGTTCCCCCACACTGGGAGTTAATACCGGAACCTCAATTGAGGGGAGTAGGAGGCCCCTCCCGAGCATTCATCACCAAATACTTCTATAAATGGGATGATCCTAATGGAGAGGCCAGCACAATAAGACCCCTGATTGCAGATATAGCCACAAATCTCTTTGGACGAGATATCCTGGAAGACCTCAATGTAGTTCTTGCCAGTTGATCCGAAGGGGAGTGCCTTCAAATAGATGATTATATGAGGTTCCTAGAACATAAAATACCCCAATCCTAATGGCCACTGTTGATTACCAGACTCCCTTCCTTGACTGGATCACCAAAGAACCAGTCTGGGTGGGACAGTGGCCATTACCCAGGGAGAAATTACTCATTTTACAACAACTTGTAAATGAACAGTTATAGCTGAGTCATATTAGGCCCTCCAGGAGCCCATGGAACACCCTGGTGTTTGTAATAAAGAAAAAGACAGGAGCATGATGACTGTTACAAGACCTCAGAGCCATAAACAAAACCATGAAAATATGGGGATCACTCCAAAGAGGCCTCTCCATGATCTCTGCCATCTCCATTAATACACCACTGTTAGTTCTAGACATAAAAGACTGCTTCTTCTCCATCCATTTACATAATAATGATTGCCAACATTTTGCCTTCTCAGTTCCAACAATTAACAATTCTGGGCCAGCTGATCGATATGAATGGCAAGTTCTGCCACAAGGCAGGGCAAATAGCCCTATAATCTGCCAGGAGGCCATTGCAAACGTACTGGCACCCCTTCTGAAAAAAGGCCTACATGTTTATCATTACATGGATGATGACCTCTTGGTCTGTCAAGACAAGGATTCCTCTCTGGAGGACCTGAGAGATTCTATGATAAACACCCTAGAGATAAGAGGTTTTATGATAGCCACAAATAAGATACAATTAGTTCCTCCCATTACCTTCCTGAGGACTGAAATAATGCCTACTACTGTTAGGCCCCTTAAACCTATCCTGGCTACCCCTCATCCCCTTACCCTTATTTCCCTTCAGAGATTTTTAGGCAATATTAATTGGCTCAGGCTCTAGCTTCCCATTCCCACAAGTCAACTACAGCCACTCTTTGACCTCCTGAAGGGAGACAGAAACCCATCCTCCAGATGGTATCTGAACCCAGATGCCGAAAAGGCTCTCCAAATTATTAATATCCACTTCCAAAAGGCAAGGCTGGCCAGATATGACCCTGAAGTGCCGGTTCAACTCTTAATTTTTAACTCCTCCCCCACCATGGTGGGAGCAATTTATCGGCCACAGGAGTACTAGAATGGCTTCACACGCTGGTAGGGGGCATCCCTTGCTTTCTTACAGAAATAGACACCCCTGCATCTATGATTCATCAAGGAAGAGACAGAACCCTACAGATCATAGGAAAAGAACCTGATACCCTCATTATTCCCTTCCTGTTATTGGATGTGCAATGGCTCCTAAAACATCATTCCTCTTTTTAAATTAGCTTAATAGGCTTCCTGGGACAGACTGAGAATCACTATCCCAAAGATAAATGGATGTCAGTTATTCCGGTACTTCACTGGCTCCTACCTCAGCTCTTATACCAAAAACCCATAAAAAAATACTACAATAGCCTTTACAGATGGGGGAAAAAAAGAGGGCAGCATTGGTCAAATATGACTCCCCTAATGACCCCTCTATGATACATTTTCAGCCTCTGCCTGATAAATCCCCACAATTTAAAGAGCTCTTTGCCATCTATATGGCCCTTGATAAAATTGATGAACCCTTCAACCTTTATTCTGACAGCATTTACACTGTTAATTTATTCCTATGGCTAGGTCACTCCTTTGTCAAAATAGATGGCAACCCCCTCTCACCCCTGCTAATTAAAATTTCTACAATACTACAAAAATGGGTGGCTCCATTATTTTTCCAACATATCAGGTCCCCCTCCCCCCTCCCAGGTCCTCTTACTGAAGGAAATGACATAGCAGATGAGGTAGCCACTGTGGAAACATTCTCCTCCAGGGTAATGGATGCCCAACACCTCCACCATGCCACCCATGTTAATTTATGGGGCTCCATCTCAGATTCCCCCACATTCCCCTCAAACAACTTAAACACATTGTTAAAACCTGCTCCTCCTTTACATCAATGATACATATCCCCGCTATACAACAGATGGGTACCAACCCTCAGGGGCTAAAATCTAATGCCCTCTGGATAAATGATGTAACCCATGTTTCCAAATTTGGTAGACAAAAGTATGTATTCATAACTGTAGACACATACTCCCATTTCCTTTGGGCAACTGCCCAAACTGGTGAAAGTTCAAAAAATCTAATATATCACATGCTCTCATCTTTTGCTATCATGGGCCTCAACTCAAAACTAAAGACAGATAATGGCCCAGCATTTACCAGCTCTCCCTTTAAAAAAATTTGTGAAGCCTGGAAAACCACCCAACACACTGGCATCCCATATAACCCACAAGGACAAGGCATTGTTGAAAGGTCACATAAAACCTTAAAAGACCAACTACAAAGACAGACTCAAACAATGTATTCTCCCAACATTCAATAAGCATTAGCCTTATTTACCCTTAATGTACTCAATGTATATAGAGGCTTTGACCCCCACCCCATTGCCTGACACTGGGCCCAGACACACCCCATATCACCTACCATGGTTAAGTGGAGGGACCCCCTCGATGGAATCTGTAAAGGACCAGATCCATTGCTGATCACAGGGAGAGGATTTGTTTGTGTTTTTCCACAGGATCAACCAAAGCCTATATGGGTTCCAGCCAGAAATGTCCAGCACCACCCCACCCACAAAAAAGATGGCTTGCATTACTCTGTCAGAGACAACAAAAAGGAAGAAGAGGAAATGACACCCAAAACCACACTGGATCACATGGAAAGAGATCCATGATCTGGTGGATACTGCCCACCACAGATGACCCCCCTCAGTTTCTCTCTCTTTCATTCTCATGGCCGTTTTTACTCTACTTAACACCAACACTTCACCCGCCCCACCCCCCAATACTATGCTCTGGAGATTTTATGTCAGGGAAACATACCAAGGGAAAAATCAAATAATCAGAACAAAAGACAGCCCCCTAGAGGGATGTCAAAAGCCCATAGAAATCATAATATACCTAAATGCTAACAGATACAACACTGAAGAAAATGTTTGCTTTCCTTTCAGACAAACAGATCCATCATGCCACACAGAAGTTGATACCTATGGGGGCTGCCACTATTTCAATCCCTATAGGTTGGAACTAGGATTGACTGGGGAATATCAGGAAAGACCCATCTACCTGAAAGATAATAAGTATCTCTATGGATACCATGACTGTTCCCTAATATATGTTGCAGATCCATGGGACAATCGATGGTGTGTTGGAGTGATGGGAAAGTTCTACCCAGGCACATTCTCTAGCCATCCTACCGCTGATTTTCTCTTGACAGCTTGTACCTGCAGCTAAGCCCGTGATAACTCATCATAATATTATTCTACAGGAAAAACAGAGGACCAGATAAGATCAACAATGTCTTGGAGTCAATATATTCAATACGTTGCTGACTTCCTTCCCTTCAACACCCACTCTAACGCCTCTGTTTCTTTTGTGCGTCCCACAGTAGACCCTTACTGACAGCAGTACTGGTTAATACCACCCTTCTTTACCCTGAAACAACAAAGGATTTCACCCACTCTCACCTGTTGGATATTCCCTTATTTGAACAACTGTCCAACTCTCCAATTTGCATTTCCAATAACAATAAGCCTACTCATTACAAACGCCTCAGTAATGTCACTATCTCCAGGACAGCATGCGTCATCCCTCCTCTTTTTCTATGGTGCAAAGGAAATGCCAAGCCCTGTATTAACTCCTGTTTGTCCACCTTCTGCATACCTGTAGTGATTACCCCCCAGGTGTACCTGTTTGAGGAAGAAGAGGCTGCCCTCCTCCTTCACACCCACCCACAGAGAGAAATCTTCATCCCCCCACTAATGGGACTTGGACTTGCTTTCTCCATGGATGCTGGACAGAGGTGCTGTGACTGCTGCCATTGTACAAACCCATCACCTGGCAGGGGACTTTTGAGACAAACTTGACCAAGCAATGGCATCCATGACTGACAGCCTTGAGACTCTCCAACAGATGAACTCTCTTGCCAGGGTTGTGCCCCAGAGCAGAAAAGCACTAGACTTAATAACTTCTAAACACAGAGGGACGTATGTAGTATTGGGAGAAGAATGCTGTTTGTTTGTTTGTTTGTTTTTTTAAATGAGTCAAATGTTGTCGAAACCAATGTTAATACTGTCAAAAAACTTTGTAATGATCTATTTTCAAGATTTCAACCCACTGAACAATTAAGTTGGTTTAGTAAACCCTTGTTTTCATGGCTCCTACCTTTTGTTAGCCCCTTGTTTATGGTGTGTGTTATTTTGGTGCTTGCTCATGTTTCATACAGTTTCTTCACCAACAAATTTCTACCATTGCAAAAATTACTACCAATCAGGTCATGGTCAATTATCAGACTTTGGATTCTCCCGATATAGATAAGTTGGCTCTTAAAGTTTGTGATGACACTTCCCCATTATAAAACAAAACAGGGGGAGATGTTGGGGGACCCTGCTGCTAAGGTTGCAGTCCACTATGTCCATATAGCTCTACAGAGCTCGCCATTGAATGGAGGACTCCCTTTCTCAGCAGGGGCTTCCTGCTATCTGCCTGGCCTTATTTGGAAAGTGTCTCCAAGCACAGATGCCTGGCCTTATTTGGAACATGACCTTTGACATAGTTCCCTGCAAAGGACTCCCTTTCTCAGCAGGGGCTTCCTGCTATCTGCCTGACCTTATTTGGAAAGTGTCTCCAAGCACAGATGCCTGGCCTTATTTGGAATATGACCTTCAGCATAGTTACCTGCAAAAACTGCCCCTGCTTTTTTCTATATGATAATTAGGCATTGCACTATAGCCAGATGATAGGATCCTCTACCACATGCAAATAAAGCATACTATAAACACCTATCAGGTAAAACTTTGGCTGCCATCTTCACCCTATATTTTCCCCCGAACCCCCCGAACGAGCTGTCTCACTGAAGCTAACCCCAGAAGGTTTTTTCCATTGTACTCATGGCCGTCCTGACCTTGCTTGCTGCCTCTGTTCCCCTTGTCCGCATAGATCAGTGACCAATGACCCATGAGGGGAGGGAGAGATCCACACTGTTGTATGGCATCATGTTATTAAAATAACATGGAATTTAAAAGTATTTGGTGCTAGGAGCCACAAATGAGGGGCAACATACATCTTTTGTTTTTCTGAGTCTGTGTTACTTCACTTAGTATAACAGTTTCTAGATCCATCCATTTACCTGAAAATTTCATTATTTTATCTTTCTTTACTGCTGAATAGAACTCCATTGTGTAAATATACCACATTTTTGTTACCCTCTCATCAGTTGAGGGGCACATAGGTTGCTTCCATCTCTTAGCTATTGTGAAAAGAGCAGCAGCAAACATGATTGTACATGTGCCTCTACAATAGGATGAATCCTTTGGGTATATGCCAAGGAGTAGTATAACCGGGTTATATGGTAGGTTCATTTTTAGTTTTTAGAGAATTCCCCACACTGTTTTCCATAGGGGCTGAATGAGTTTGCAATCCCACCAGCAGTGAATGTGCATTCCCCTTTCTCTATATCCTCCCAAGCATTTGGTGTCATTTGTTCTCTTGATCCTAGCCAGCCTGATTGGGATAAGGTAATACCTTAGGGTGGTTTTAATTTGCATTTCCCTAATTACTAATGATGTTAAACACTTTTTAAGATGTTTCTTAGCCATCTTTATTTCTTCCTTTGAGAACTCTGTTTAGATCTTTAGCCCATCTTTTAATTGGGTCATTTTCTTTCTCGCTTCTTTGCTTTTTAAGTTCTTTATATATTCTGAAGATTAAACCTCTGTCAGATGTGTCACTGGTGAAGAATTTTTCCCACTCAGTGGACTTTCTCTTCACTTTTTTGATTGTTTCTTTTACTGTATAGAGGTTTTTAGTTTAATGGGGTCCCACTTGTTGATTGCTGACCTTATATCCTAAGCAACTTCTTCTGATTTAGAAAATCCTTTCCTACACCTATATCTTGTAAGTTACTGCGAGTATTTTCTTCTAATAGTTTCAGGGTTTCCAGTTTCACATTGAGGTCTTCGATCCATTTGGAGTTGACTTTTGTGCAAGGTGAAAGATAAAGCTCTAGTTTCATTCTTCTACAGGTGGAGATCCAGTTTTGCCAGCACCATTTGTTGAAGATACTGTCTTTCCTCCATTTTGGGTTCTTGGCACCTTTGTCAAATATCAGGTGGCTGAAATTGCTTTTACTTGGGTTTGGATCTTTAATGATGTTCCATTGATCTATGTATCTATTTTTGTGTGAGTACCACACTGTTTTTATGACAATAGCTCTCTAGTACACTTTGAGATCTGGTATAGTAATTACCCCAGCATTACACTTTGTACTCAGGGTTGCTTGGGCTATATGGGGTCTTTTGTGCTTCCTTACAAATTTAAGGATTTTTTTTCCTAATTCTGTGAAGTATGTCATAGGGATTTTGATTGGGATTGCACTGAATCTACATATTGTTTTTGGAAAGATGGTCATTTTCTCAATATTAATTCTTCCAATCCATGAGCGTGGGAGGTTCTTCCATCTCGTGGTGTCTTCCTCAATCTCTTTTTTTAGAGGTTTAAAATTTTCATTGTAGAGATCTTTGGTGTCTTTGGTGTCTTTGGTGAAAATGTAAATCTTAAGCAGCATCTTCATGGGGATGAAAACATTTCCACAAACTCTTATTACTGACATACATTAGAATTGTACGAGTTGTTTACAATCGTATAAAATACTGTTTTAGCAATTATAAACATAGCAATGTAGGTTTCATATGGTTTCTATTCTCTAATCTTCCGTGAGTACAGATGAACTCTCACAGCTGTACTGATTCTTGACCAGAAAACCCTTTTTGATTTCTGTAGTGATATGCTGGAGGCATACAGGTCCAGAATATTGATACCCAGCAGGATTGGCATCTTCCACAGATGGTGAAGTTTTATGCCACACTGGAATATCTACAGAAACTGCTAGGAGGCCATGGTCCTGAAAGGGTACATGATGAAAGGCTGCATATTTTGGTAGATTGCTTAAGTGGTTACAGTTAGCATCTTGAGTCCATGATTTTCCGTGCATCTCAAGATTGTATGTACAACCAACTTCTGACCATTTTCTATTCTCTGGCAAATAACCCACTGGAGAAATGATGAATTTTCTATTCTTTGGTGACCATGAATGCCTGTATATCCCCCAGCACCAATATCAACAGGAAGGACTTCAATTCAACTAGATGGTAGAACAACAGGAGTTGGGCGACTATAAGATTTCTCTGGAAAAATATCAACTGAAAGAATAGAACTGTAAGGTCTCCTGGAAGGATTAATTTGAGTCCCAGGACTGATCTTTGAAGACACAAAACTGCTATGGGCAGTAGGGATATGCTTTCAAGAATTTTCATTGTAGACAGGGGGTTGCTGTAGGAGGGTGGATATGCATCCCCAGGATCTTCCCCTTCTAACTGGGATGGGTATCTTATGTGACTAGGAGACTGCACTTTGAAAAGACACTTGCCTGGATCCTTTTGGTTGACTGGAACTTGGCTCAGAATGCTTTCTGGGACTGTTGGAGTAAGTGGTGTTCCTTGGGCTTTGAGAGTCAGTCCTTTCTGGGGCCTCGTCCACAGATGCTGTGTTTTCGTTCTCATTCCCAGACATGTTAGCACACTGTGATGCGTTAGAGCCCCACTTTCCATCACTGGTATCCAAAAGAAGAGTTGATTTCTTTAAGGCTCTGATGCTGGGTAGGTTATAAATATATGCTGGTCTCAACAGGCATATAGATATATATAATCAAAATTTATTGTAAGAAATTATCAAAAATTCAATAAAAATTAGTTATAAAAACTATTTTATTTTTTTCAGTGAAACTTTATCTTACTATAACACAGTACTTTTTTCCCGAAAAGTTGATAGATCAATTCAAAACTTATTAAATTCATGTATAATCAATGGACCTACCACTAACAACAAAAGTTGCTTTTTTATCTTTTAGAGATAGTGGCACTAAGACCCTCATGAACTCCATAATCCAGAGAAAATGAGTAGAAGAATAAAGACAAGAAACCCAAATCTCGCTTTTCGGATATTTTCTTTTTAATTCAATTTTTTCTTATTAACCATTTAACCCTGGTCCTGCTTCAGCAGGTAGGACTGTTCTATAAAATTTAGGGCCTCCCTCATTCATGTAATTAGAGAAACCACTGTACCAACCAACATTATCATTTGATAAATTCTCCATCTCATGGGCCTGAAATTTATATCTTTGGTTTTTCTTTTGCTTTATGTAGGTAATCCCTGATACAGTGTCTACATTATGTAAATCTGTATTTGTGTTCTATCATTTCCCTTCCATTTTAATTCCACAGGGGATCTGAGGTTCCCTAAAAATTTAAACCATAATATTGCAAGATTAAATGATACAACATAAAAATCAAGATTATGAGCCTGGGGAGATGGCACAATGGTTAAAGTGCCTGCCCTGAAAACATGAAGACCAAAGTTTGGATCCCCAGCATCCATATAAGCAGCAAGGCAGGGAAACATTTTGCTGTAAAATCATTGTTGGAAAACTGAGACAGAAGGATCCTCGCAGGGGATGGGGGGATTGTTGGCCAGTCTAGTCAATCCATGAGCCAAAAGTTTACTGTGAGATCTTGTCTCAAAAAGTAAGATGGAGAGTGATAGAGGAATACACTTGATGTCTGGCCTCCATGTGAGCATGCAGAGGTGAATGCACCTGCACACACACATACATACACACATACACACACACACACACACATATATGTAAAAAACCATTTTCTCATATCCCTCACACAAAATCAAGGCTAGAAAAATAAGTCAAAGCTAGAGGCTGGGAGAATAGCATACAACTGGATCAGTCTTAATGGCTCATACAGGAAATATTATTAGATCAGTAACTTGACTTTTGAGTTCTCTGAGAGACATAGCAAAGCAAAAACACATACACATAAAACTTTTTAAATTCAAGTGAAGAAACAAAACTTATTTCCTAAATGATTTCTTATAGAGTTAATATAGGAAATTGATAGATGTCATCAGTAAACTTCAAGAGTAGATACTTAACGTTTTTTGGTATGATTTTTTTTAAATGGTGGTTTTAGATAAAATTCTAGAACAGCACTTACATCAGACAACTTAAAATAATCTTTTTGAATTACATGGATACTTTCTGATAAATATTAATTCAATAATTCTTATAATGTATGCAGGAATGAATAGAATGTACATTTTTCAAATAGCTATCCAAAATTACTACTTAATAAAGTATTAATTTTCTTAATTAGTACATAATAGCAGTCCAAGATATAGTTTTGCCAAGGGTCTGGAGTATATACATTGTGTGTTCTTGTCTAGGAAAGACCCATAATCTCAACAAGTGAGGTCCACAGAAACTGTAAAGCATGCAAAAAAATCTCTTACTTGTCCATAGAGCATCCCAAACCTATGTGAAGAGCCTTCTATGGGGGAGGGCTCATGGTAGGCTATAACTGCTAGGTTTAATTTGTTGTAATACATTAGATACTTAATTTTAGTGTAGCCAGTCCAAATCTGATTCCTGCAAAACTACAATGAAAAAAAAAGAAACTTTGATAAATTAGGAGATTTTGGAAAGATCTTATATAAAAACCATCAAGTTTGGGAATAGAAGGTTGGGTACAAGAAAATACCAAGATAATGAAAGAAAAGAAACCTTCAAAGAGGAGAGTACATAAGAGGCCAGAGAGTCTTAATAGTATTATGGGGGAAAAGTGGCTTCAATGATACAAATAGCAATAAAGGTCTTGTCAGCCCACTACACTGGGTATTTGAAGGTGTCCCACAGAGGCATATGCATGTGAATACTTTCTGTCAGTTGTGAAGTTTATGTAGGGCAGCCATTCTTTAATTTTAGCTCCTTTTCAGCTATTTTGTTTTATTTCCTTTGATACTCAATTTTGCCTTTGAAATGACTTTTTGCAGGGCTTGACTTTATAAGTGACTATATAACTTGTGTGGTCCAGTGAGAAATGAAAATGTAGACTTCCCATTTAAAAACTATTAAGAACTTCAAGAAGACAACATCCAAGTACTAAACCAAGCATGGGACCCTTCTAAATGCAGGACTTTATGTGACTACTCCAGTCTTGGATTGTTACTGTCCCCTTTATCTTAGCAGCTATTAATTGAGTGCTTTAGAATCAAGTCATTAGAATTCCATAAACATAATTGCAAATAACTTTAGATAGCTTTAAAATAGCCATTGATGAGCTCTTTCTATTCCTTTTTCCTTTATTCCCTTCTCATTGATTCTGTAGCCATATATTAGTGATGATGGCAACTGCAGACAGTAAGTATGGTAATGAGGAGAAAGGGGTAACAATGCGTTAAGAGGTTTTTGGAAAGAGCCAGAACATTTGGAGCAGCTGAGTTCATCAGTTCAAGAGTCAAAGAGGATGGCAGTGGTGTTAGGCAGTAATGAAGCTGTTTTCATGATTTTCCCAGTTATTTGGCATACTAAAAATTTGGGCTTAACAATGAGAATTAGAGTTTCCTGAAATTAACTATTTTTGTAAACTAATAAATTTATTATAGAATATCCTTAAACAAGGATTTAAAAAGGTCAAAAGATAAAAATCAGTCTCATATTCTTTTAGATTTTTGTTCATTCATATTTACATATTATCAACATACATATATTCATGTTCTGTACATTCTGATTTGTATTCTACTTTCTTTCCCTCAGGAAAATTCAAACACAGATTTTGTGGGCATAGCACTGCTTTAATGGGTCAAGAGGAGTCTATTGTATGCCCACACCATAATTTCTTTTGTCCTAGTGATATTATACACAAGAAATAATGCACATATTAAAAAATGGTAGGCAATAATACCATAAGAACGTTTTCCTTTTCTTTAGCTGCCTAGAAAATGGGGCACAGTGTAATGCTTGTATTAGATTTTGGTAAATCAGGTTGTAGGAGTATCTCCTTCACACCAGTAGTTCACAAATTGCATTTCCATAGCCTCATCAACACTGGTAGACCAAAAAGATGTTTGGAAGTTAGCCACCTTTCCACTTGTTAGTTTTCTTGGAAGAGGAATGTCACATTGATACCTTTTGGCAATTTTTGGTTTGGGGAGAAGGTCTCACTATGTAGCCCAAGCTGGCCTCAGACTTCTACCTCACCCTCTAGAGTGCTAGGACTATAGGCATGTGCCACAATTCCCATCTTTCTTGGCAATTTTATGACGGCCAAGCGTGGTGGCACACATCTTTAATCCCAGCATTTGGGAGGCAGAGGCAGGCAGATCTTTGTGAGTTCAAGGCCAGCCTGGTCTACATAGTGAGTACCAGGACAACTGGGGCTACAAGGAGCACCTGTCTCAAAAAGACCAAAAAAAAAAAAAAAAAAAAAAAAAAAAAAAAAAAAAAAGAAAATCATGAAAAACTTCTAAAATGCATCAAATTCTTAATTCCATGCCTTTTACTAGTTCAGCTATTTGATGGTCTTTATCTCTGACACAAGCTCTGATAGTAAATCATTGTATGGTCCTGGGCACCATTTAACTTCTTCGAGTCATAGCTATAAGATGGAAATAATATTTGTTCACAAAGGTCAATTGTGAGGAGCAAGCATGCTTTCCATACAGTACACATTCAGAAAATACAAGTTAAGCCACCATAGATCTAAACTGACACTTTCATGTAAAGCCTGGGCCTTTATCTTTCTCATTGCAAGAAGTTACATATCTATTCATGGGATGTCAGCCATCAGTGAATAAGTGGAGGGCAACTGAAAGAAAGCAGAATGGAGGAGGAGCTTGAAAGTACAAACATCAGGCCTGACCACATCCAAACTCCACAGGGCTTTGGAATTTAAAACTCCTTAGTTTCTTTTTCTGTTGTTGTGATAAAATACTCTGACCACAGCACTTTAAGGGAGAAAAGTTTTATTCTGCTTCACACTTCCTGGGTATAGTCCATATTTGCAGGGAAGTTAAGATAGCAGAAGCTTGAAGCAGCTGACCACATTACATCCACAATCAGGAAACAGAAAGAGATGAATGAATGCATATTAATGTACAGCTCACTCTCTTTTCCCATTTTATTCATCTGAGAACCCCAAGCCCAGGAAGTGGACCTGCCCACAATTAAAATGGGTCTTCCCACATCAATTCAAGATACTATTCACCTGACAGGCATGTCCAGAAGTCCACATCCCAGGTGATTCTAGATTCTGCCAGGTTGACAATTAACACTAACCATCATGAATACCAAGACTCAGTTTCATAGGTGTTGGTGGTATAGTGGTGAGCATAGCTGCTGTATTAGTCAGGGTTCTCTGAAGAAACAGAACAGGTAGAATGAATATATATGTATAGAGATTTATCAGCTTAGCTCACAGGATAGAGTACGAGTAGTCCAACAATGGCTGCAACACACTGGAGAGGCTGAGAATCCGTAGTCACTCAGTCCACAAGGCTGGATGTCTCAGTAGTCCCAATCTGGTGCT
>NW_008337285.1:911132-936311 GCF_000622305.1 Nannospalax galili
TTCTCCTCTGCCTTGGTCTTTTATACCGGCTGCCATCAGAAGGTAACGCCCACATTTAGGGTGTGTCTGCCGGATTTAGATGATCCAATCAAGAAGATCTCTTTCATTTCAGTTAATCCCAGATCCAATCAAGTCGACACCCAGGATTAGCCATCACAGCTGCCTTCCAATTAACACTAACCATAACAAATACCAAGACTCAGTTTCTCTTTATTATGCAATTAAAATAACACAAGAACAATCTGTGTCTGATTCTGTGCCAGAGAGTCCTTCAGCTTGTTGCCAACCAATCCAGAGCCCGTGTCTCTGGGAAACTGATGAAAGGCTCAGGATAAATATAGTGGTCATCTTGAGAACTAGAGTCACTAAGTACTTCCAAATTGCTAGGCTCCCTATTGATAACTTTGTTATGGTTGTTATTACTGCTGTTTTCTCTTTTTAAATCCTATGATGACCTTAACTGTAGTTTAGAGACAAGAAAGCCAATGCTTAGAGAAATAAAGTAGCACATTTGTCTTACTGGGAAACCAGAGGAGCTGAGAAACCCAGGTCTAAGTGTTAGTGGAGTCCCTACTCTATTTCTCAGAACTTTTGGGCAATGGACGAATAAGTAAAAGTCGTCTACTTATGACAAAGATCTTCAATCTAGTCACATTTCCAGCCTTAACATGCAGTGATATCAGATACAGAAAATCAAAAAGCTGCCAAATCCAAACACATAAAAGAGTTAGCTAGAATAAATGTTTATGATAATGAAAGGATCGAGGTGTAAAAAATATTAATATTGGGAAATTATACAAAACTTCTTTTATCTGATACAAATTATGTTGAATATTTAATGGTCTGATCTTTAATTATGTTTGTTGGATTTCCTATGGAAAGCAGAAGTCTTTTCTCACATTGTATCTCTGGAGATGGGTAGAACCATCATTCATGTCTTAGTAATAATAAATCTTAATATCTTTCCTTGATATTTCTCCTGATATCTAGATTATAGCTCCAAATGGCAGCTGGACTCTTTCATCCGAATACTTCATGGACTCTTTTGTAAAAATGTACACACCAGTCTCTTGCTGCGGGAGCACCAGGAGCACGGGCTCACAGCCAGACTCTACAAACTGTTGTAAGAATATGGCAGAGAAGCCGGACATGTGAGAAATCGCTAGCTTCGATAAGGTCAAGCTGAAGAAAACCAAGAGGCAGGAAAAGAGCACCCTGCCAACCAAAGAGACCACTGAGTAGGAAAAGCAGAATGAAATTTCCTAAAAGCCTGGACTGGAGGATTTCCTCACCCCACCCCCATGATCTCTGAGACCCCCTTGTATGTGGAGGAAGAGCCACCTGCAAGATGGATGCCATAAGCTGCACTGTGAACCCTGACACTCTGAGAAATGCCACCAGCCTGCCGGTTTCTGAAGGGGGACGCCCGTCCCAGTCGGACTGCCAAATTTCACTGGTTTGCCCTGGGATGTTATAGAGAATTATTTGTATGATTAATGAAAATAAAACACAGCTGTGGCAAAAAAAAAATGTGCACACCATATCCTTGCCTAATCTCAAATTTGCTTCTCTTTCAGTATTACCTGTTCTTTTACCATGTCTCTGTCAATAGCTCTACCTTCTACTATAACGCTGAAGAAAACAACAGGTGAGGCTGGGGCCATAGATGTTAGTAATGTGCTTCCACGTAAAGCATAAGGACCTGAATTCAGCCTCTGGTCTAGCACCCACATGAAAAGCTGGACATGGCATACATACTTGCAAAACCAGCAGGAGATGTAGAAACAGGATGAACTCTAGGGCTCACTGGCTAGTCAGCTAGCCTTATGGGTGATCTCTCCAGGTCCCAGTGAGAAACTCTGTCTCAAAATATGAAGTGGATGGCATTCTGGGGAACAACATTCAAGGATGGCCTCTGGTCTCCACATGCACATGCATGTATATCTGCACACACATTGTACATACATTCTACACACAAACATGCACACACACACACACACATACACACATACACACACACAGAAATCACAATAGTCTCCCCAAACTCTTTATTGGCCCTTTTCTCTCACTAAATCCTTCCTTAAATTAAAATTTCTGATTTTGAAACATGTACATACCCTTTATAACTGCTAAGTATATGTGAAATACCATAATAAAATGCTCTTACTAGGTATATTATAAACAACAGAAATTTATTTCTCAGAGTTTTGGAGGCTGAGAAGACCAAGATCAGTTTAATGCTGACAGATTTGGTGCCTAGTAAATTCTCATTCCCTGGATCACTGAAGCCACTTATTAAGTGTATGGTAGAAGATACAAGCAGCTCTATAGTGTCTCTTTAATGAAGGCAGTACTCTAATTCATGAGGATCCCACCATAACATAAGTAACTCTCCAAAGGCCTCACATCCTAGTATCACCTTAGTGATCAGATCTTAGCATATGAATTTTGGAAAGACAGAAACAATAATACCTTAGCAGTAGTACTTAAGACATTTTGTAAATGTACATTTACTTTGGGGGTTATGGAAATAATATTTCTCAGTCTGTTATACTACCCATTTTATTTTAATGAAGAAAACAACTCATTTTTCTCACTGTTTCATCTTCTGGACAAAAAATAGCACCTGATATGTAGCAGACATCCCAAAACGATGTGTAGATATAATGAACACATCTATATATACCTTGGTATATAGCAGGCAGCCAAAAATTATATGTAGATAGGGTGGCTAAATCTTTTTCCTCCTTGCTATCCCTACAGTCACATTTCTGGCTCAAACCTTCATCTTTCCCACCTGAGCTATAGCAATAGCCTCTTAATGAACTCCCCAGCCATTCTAATAAGCCATGCTTCATTCTGCCACAATAAGGTTTCTTAGGGAAAGCTCTAATCAGTGATTATATGCTTTCTTTTTTCAAAGCAAGAGTTGATTTATCCAAATAGCTCACAGATTGGCATTGCCTTGCCTTAGAGCAGAAAGCATCCTATAGCATGAAGTAAGAAACTTTATGCCTCAATCCTGTAGACTTTCTTAGATTATTTAGCATATTATGAAATGTTTGAAGTCACAGACCCTCCTAAAAATCTATGGAAATATGTGATTTACATGGTATTCAGTTTGATGTCACTATAATGAAATATCTGACAAAAATAAAGTTACAAAGAAAAGTATTTGGGCCTCATAATTTTTGAGACTGTAGTCTATGATTTCTTGGCTTCATTGTTTTGGGCCAGAGGCATGGTAGCACTTCATGGTAACAGCATATCAGTATATGGCAGAACAAAACCACTCACATTATAGTCAGACAGGGAAAAAAAGAGTCAGTCTTCTTCAGAGGCATGTTCGCAATGACCTAAGAAATTTCTACATGCTCCCATGACCCAGAGTTTCTACTATCTTACAATAGAGACCTTACCTTTAACTCTTGGACCTTTGGGATACATTTACAAACAAAACTCAAAGCTGGACATGGTTTTGCCTAGCACTCAGGTGACTGAGGCTGGAGAATTGTGACTTCAAGGTAAATCTGGACTAAATAGTAATATCCTTTCAGAAAAAAATGTAAACTACAACACAATGAAATATTCACAAAAATTAAACATCGTCACTATTATCCTCAGGCCTCTTGGGGTAAGTCTATAGCGCAGCGCTCCGCGCCGGGACTCCCTAAGCCTCATTCACCCTTCCACCCCACCCCCCACCCCCCTGCCTCCCCGCTCGCCGTTCTGGTATATCTGGGTGCCACCAGAGCACTATCCTCATGTGTCTCGAGTTCTTCATGCATAAACTATTAACCCTAATGCCATCCTCTCAAGATGAGCACTAACATCATCGGTGGAATTTGCTTCAGACTGAGCAGATGCTGAATAAGCATGGGCTTCCCCCTCTTTTCCTCTGCTTTGTCTCTTAGGTCTTCCACAAGTACATTCAGATGGTTAAAAGGTAGTGTTTCAACTTTACAAATAAGGAATTTTAAGTTTATAAAAGTTATAGGGAAAAAATAATTTTCAATATGCTTACTTTCTTTTAACATTATGCCTCTAAAGCTACAGGTAATGGTCAAAGTTCTTTAAAAAGGGATGCCCCCCCAAAAAATCATATAATCATGATGTGATTCCCTTGATTCCTTAGAATGACGATCATCCTGGGCCCCTGCTTTGCTTCAGCCACAAGCTGACCTCAGTGAGAGGTGCTATGAAAATGCCCCAATGGCATGTGATGCAGTGGTAGGTACTGTGAAGGAAAAGGGTGCTAGGAGATCACAGTGCTGGGTTGGAGACTCCTACACTGGATATAAAAATAACTTGTAGATTAGAAATGCATGTGCAAACATCTTAATGTTAATTGCATTAAAATGAATTTTTCTATATGAAATTTTAATTTTTAATAATGAAATGGAGATCTTTTTAAAGGTTAAAACATCATTTAATTTATGTCTTATAGGGTTTATACTGAGTACAATATTGTATAACTGTAATAATTCAACTGTAAGCCTAAAAATTTACAGCCAAATTTGAAAGAGATGCATCCTACTTCAGGAAAACGTTATTGAATATGTCAATTGTGTTGTAATGATATGCTTCTTCTAAGTATGTTGTTATTAAATAAATCATTTTTAAAAATTAAAAAAAAAATTAAACATCGTACCAACATTAAACTGAATTCTAATCTCTTATCAAAACCCCTGATTTTATATGGGCCTTGCCATGAACCTAACATTCATCATTACCGTGATCTCATAATAAAGCATACCTTTATTCTAACTTATGATGTTGTTAGAAGTTGAAGCTCATTATGTCTTGAAGAGCTCATCGCTTCTGCAATTTATGTCATGTATTAACTACTCCTTATGCCTTCCTTATACCCCATTGCTCTAACAGTGAGGAAGAATTTAAATTTATATTACTTTCCTTCATAACCTTTCCTTCACACTTTCTTATGCAGTTCTGTGAACATAGCTTGAATTAGAACATGAATGGCTTATACCTTAGCCTGATAATTGCTAAAGCGTAAGAGAAATATGTTACTAATCTTTACATGTATAAGATATCCAGCATTGAGGAGGTAAAGGAGATAGTCTTTAAAGATGTATTATAATCATACAACAAATATTTAATGAATACTTATTACATGGCATATACTGTTTTAGGCTCTTGGGCTATATCAATAAGCAATTAAAAATCCTACATTCATAAAGCATTTATCATAACAGGAGACAGACAATTACAACAGATATAAATTTAAAAAGTAAATTATAGAAGTCTATTACTCATAGAAACCAGAAGTTCCCTGAGACAGCTATCTCACTCCAGCCCCACTGATAACAGTCAGCTACATCCCCATCTTGAGCCTAACGGAGTGCTACAGCTTCAGAAAAGCCAGACAACCCACTCCTCCTGCCAGGATGTTTTTCTGCTTTCCTTGCTTCACAGTTACCAGCCAGCCACATCCAAGCTGAAACAGTTTCTTTGTTCTGTTCAAGCAAGCAGCTCTAGGGAAAGGGCCCAAGGACACCTTAACTTAGACTTCACAGCTGTGTATGGTCTCTTTATAACTGGTCCTATAAAACCTACAACAATCCCCTCCCACCTTGTGCTTTGGTCAATGGGAATCAGCTGCCTATAAAATTCCACTGATGAGAATAAACATCCTCTTTCAAATTCAAAGAAGGACTTGACAGTGTTTGGTTCCTGATCTTTGAAGGCTGCTTCAGCTTTAACACGGATACAAAAGTCCTGAACAGTAAAGAATAAGTAACCAGCTCTGACACAACCTTGGCTGGGGCTGGCTCTCACAGCATTAGGCTCAGGAAGACTTGGGCTGCAGAGAGGGTGGAAACTGAGATCTAGCCAAGGATGGTCATGGAAAAAATAAAATCTAAACTAAAAGCACGTGGATAGGAAGAGGGAATATCAACTTCTGAGTGGAGAGACCCAACCCACCTTGTATCACTTCATCTTACCCAAGCAAAAACTAAACAATCATTTTTAAAAGCAAACTAAGAGATAGAGATATTTATCAACACTGGCAGAGGCACATTGCTTTCAGGCCACAGCACCTGCATTCACACTTGGGTCTGTCTTAACATCTCCTCCAGTTTAGCCATGAAGCCACTCTTGTAGTAGGTCAATTAAGGATTATTGGCTTTGGCTGAGTAAGCAAGTTTCAGACACTTCTGTTCATCATGTTCTATGTTGCTGAACAAACGACTAATCCTAATCCTCTAATCCTATTTTTTTCTTTTGTTCAGAGAAAGTTTGGACAAGGTGGTCCTTAAGTTGCCTTCAATTTCTGAAATTCTGTGGTGTTTTGTAAGAACTTTAAAGATGTTACTTTCTTCTCTTACCCTCACTCTCCTATCACTTTCCAAATACACCCACATGCCATCTAAGAAGCATTGTATAAAGATTTTTTTTATACTATCCAGTTTGGAAAGAGAAATTTGACAAAGTACAGAGCCTGCAGAGACTCTATCAGGGTTGATTCACTCAACACTACATATATACCCTGCATTAATGTTGCATCGTCACTGTTTTTGTCAGGAAAACTATTTTCCACTCTAAAAAGAAACAGCTGCCTTTATCTTTCACAATTTTCTCTTTTTAAATTCTATCTTGGGGTTTCAGTTGCACTAAAGAACTATATTCATCATGAAATTTGAGTAAATATAATGGAAATATTGAAATAAAATAATATTCTCACAAACATTGGTTTTAATTGCCTCTTCACTACAGTGAGTGGGAGATAATCATTTCTGTTTCAGTTATTTCTTCTTAAAATGTTTGGAATTTTATAATGCACTACTTGATGAGTTTAGGTTTTTTGTGGTCTTTTTTCTTTTTTCGTGTTCCTTAAAATTAAAGCAAAGAATATTCTAGTTCTAGTGTAATCATTTTTATTGTTTCTGATATACTTGATCTCAAGCCAAAGAGAAAAAGTATTTTTATGACTCAAGTATCCTTATTAAGTTATTTTTTATAATTAAAGATCTGGGAATACATTGAAAAGACAAAAGAAAGCATACTCTCATGGAAATGCATTAAACTTTAGAGACAATGTAGGATTTCATGACAAATGACAGAAATTAATAGTAATTCTCCTTTTATTTTTCAGTGCTGGGGATTGAAACAGGTCTTCATGCATGCTGGGTTGACTGTCTATCAATGAAGTTCAAGCATGCTACTAGAACTCTATCCCCAGCCCAAGACAGTCACTGTTATAGTTATAAGATTTTGATGAGTCAGATAGCTCTCATTTTTACTGTAAAATTTTAAGATGCATATTATTAGCTCTGTTTTGTATCTGAGGAAACAGAAACTCAGAAAAATTATATAAGTTGCTCATTTGTACAATAAGTGAGTGGTAGAACCAGGTTTCCAGAAATAGGTTCTAGAAAGAGAGATCATGTAAACAAAGGGAATTGCTGGGTAAGGAGTTCATCGTCTTCCAAATCCTCTATAAAATTAAGCTTAATAACCCTCTTAGGAGATTTAGCAGATTGAATTGAAGACTGAACATTGCCCTAGGCAGCTTTCCCTTGTGATACCATCTTTTCTCTATCTGAAAGACCCTGAGACTGCCCACCAGGCCATACTTGGCAGCTGCCAGATTATTTTCTTAGCTACAGACTACCAGCAAGCAAAATAAGTCTCAGGTAAGCCGAGAAGATTTTCACTGGGAGAAGTGGAAACTAAAGTACCTGAGTCGTGATGTGAAAGAGGCACATGTTCAGCTATTCATACAGAAAAATGAAAGGCACACAGAGTGCTCACATGTGCACATGTTGTTATTCATCCCCTCTCACATAAAGTATTCTTTCTCTCTCTCTTTCTCTCTCTATCAGTCAATCAAAACAGGGTACAAAATACAAGAATCAAAAAGAGACAGCTTTATATACTGCTGATGGGAATATAAAATGTTGTAGCCACTCAGAAATAAAAGCATAGTAGTTCCTCAAAGGGTTAAATAAAATTACCACACAATTCAGCAATTCTATTCCTAGTGTATAATGAAAAGATATTTTTATGTAAAAACTTGTACACAGAAGTTCCTATCAGCATTATCCATACTTACCAGTAGACACATGAATAAATAAAATATTACACCTGTATAATATAATATTATTCAGCCTCTTTGAATCCTGTACCCTCTTTAATCCTTTCAATGTCATTCTGTAACATATATCACTATCTGAAATTCAATATTTGATTTGAAAGTATTAAGACTTGAATAGGGGGCTAGAGAGATGCTCAGTAGTTAAGAGCACTGGCTGCTCTTGCAGAGGACCTCGGTTTGGTTCTTGGCACCCACATGACAACTAACAACTGTCTAACTCCAGTTCCAGGAGATTCAAAGCCCTCTTCTTACCTCCACAATCATTGCCCAACATGAGTGCACTTACATTCATACAGGCAAAACATTCATATACAAAAATAAAAATAAATAAAAAATTAAAAAAGACTTGAATAAAGGAATCTGTGATTGTTAATGGCCATGCTTGTGAAATCAGTATTACTTCACGAATTATAACCAATGAAATTGATGTAGATCATGATTTTATGGTATTCAATAAATTCTTACATTATGGAAAGGCACAAAGATGTCTGTATATGTTTCTGACATACACACTCATGACAATGATCCTAGAAATTAAAATAAATAATGGAACCAATATGGGTCAGGGGCACACAGAGAGAACATACTCCAGCTTCTGCCCCCTGACTAGTTGTAAGGCACTTATCTCACTCTTGACTTTCGTAACTGTACAACAGAAATGCTAACAATAACCTCTGACTTTCCTGCTTTCTAGAGCTTTTGTGACAAATTTTTTAAAGTCTTCTTTTTTTTTTAACCTGTGATTTAGTTGCTGGAAGTCATAGATTGTTCTGAGATTTTTGTCAGTTTTTAAATATTCTGGGGCAGTTACTGTGAAGAAATTAGGTTAAAAGAAATAATGGAAGTTCCAGAAATTTGGAGATGACATTGATTCTTATGAATGTATAAATCAGTGCAGAGTGGCGTATACCATTCACCCAGTCATCCTAAAGTTTTCCTAAGTCTGCCCTTTTCTATGTACCAATTCCTAAACTAGGGAGCTTGCATTAGTGCAATGTATGTGCACAGTTCTTTTTGTCACATGTAACCACAATGACAACCAAGGTACATAATCGTCCCCTCAAAACAACAATCTTTCAGATGCTCCCTTATGGTCACTCCTGCTCCCTTGTCCTTCACCATCCTATTTGTGCTCGTGTGCTTTCTGTAAGGTAACAAATATCTGAGATAATCAATTTAGAAAAAGAAGTTTGACTTTGACTGATGGTTTTGGAGGTTTTCTCAGTCTAGTATCAGGGAGACCCTTTACTTTTAAGCCTCTGTGGGAATGTCAAATGGCAATGGCAGGAATGACTGACAGTGAAAAGCTATTTACCTAACAGAAAAATAGGGAAAAGAGAAAGAAAATGCACCCAGATTAAAAGCCCCTCCTTACACACTACTCAGAGTTCCCACAGTTGGACTTTTGCAGAGTTATGAATCAGGACCTTAAACACAAACACCTTTGCAGTTCATTTTAGATTCAAATTATAGCACTGTCACGTTGCTATTATATTATCAGTCATTGGTGTTCACATTTTCCAGTTTATGTGAGGCGCAGAAACATTTTTCAGTCCTTTTTCTTTTGATGTATAATTGTGTTAAAATTTACTCTGCCATATGTTAAGAACTGTATCAGACAAATGCCAGAAATTTTTGTTTTAACATCAAACATATTTTGAAAATGAAGAAAAAATATGCTATTGTAATTGCCCACATATTAACTCTTTCTGCTATTTCTTCCTGATATTCTGAGTCCTTTATCTTTTCCATATTAAGAACTTCATAGAGTCATTCTTTCAGAATCAGCCTACTGGAAATAAACTCACTAGGCTTTCTTTCATGTAGAATGTCTTGATTTTTTTCTTGGTTTTTAGAAATTTTTTAGTGGATTTTTGAGTTTCTTCTTTTTTATTAATATGTGACTTTCATACAATATAGGTTTATGGTATTTAGAGCCCCTCTTCTATTCCCCACTGCCCCCACCCAATTAAATGTACTCTCATATATAATACAACCTTACAGAGTCTGATTTGTGTCCCCAAATGTCCTTCAGTATGGGAAATTTTCTTTTCTTAAATTTATTTTTAATATTTCTAATTGAGTTTTTGTGTATGTCATACAGAACATCTCAATCAATCTTAATCTTCTTTATACTCCCGTCTCCACCAGCACCCCTCCCATAGCCCCCCAACTGGAGCCCATATACTCTGTGATCCCTGTTAAGGCCCCTCTGTGTCAAGTCAGTGTCCTCAGATGTTTTCCAGTGCAAGTCCATCCACTGAGGTCTTGTCATCCTATCTAGAGTCCCTTGTTTTAGGAAGATCAGTTCTTCTTCATATTCTTCAGATAAGATTGGGGTTTGCTGTTCATTTTCCCAGTTCTTTGCTGGGTTTTTGTCTGCCTGAGTTTGTATGGGACTTAGGTATGCTGACACCATTGCCATAGAATCATATGAGCAGGGTCCCAGGAACTTGTAGGACTCTGTTTTCATATGGTCATGTACCTCCTCCCTGGCTCTTACAATCTTTCTGCTCCCTCTTCTGCTATGGTCCCTGAGCCTTGGGTAGGTGGAGTTTAATAAAGGATTCCTGTCCAAGGACCAGCATTCAGCAGACTCTTGAGCTCTATGCTTTGGCCATTTGTGACTTTTTGTGTTCCTGGCCCTCTGCTGAATGAGGGAGCTTCAATAATGAGAAATGAGAGATTCATTAGTGTCCTCTTCTTTACCCCTGTTCTATGTTCCATGAACCTTAGGTGTAGAAGTTGCATTGTAGATGTGTCACTTAGGCCTGGGCAATTCACAGACAATGTCCATGTGTGACCAGTGTGGCACTTGGTAATAGTCCCCAGCTGGTGCAAAAAGAGCTTCTTTGATGAGTGGTGACTGGGATATTTGTCTGTAAATATAAGGATACATATTTTTTACACAGTAAGAAATCACATTACTCTAGGGATGTGACAGTCTTAGGGTTTTCTTTAAGATCTATGACCATTCCAGTCATGTGTATTTGGTTACATTTACAGTACCACACTTGAGTTTCCTCCCATTGTGTGGGCTTTTAGTCCTATTAGGTAGCTGTTGATTACCCCTAAGATAAAAGTGCCACTACTGTACTAATGTCATGTGCTGTGCTGTGCTGGCCATTGATGTGATTATTTGGTCTTGAAGCTGGTGTTGGACCATTGATTGATGTTTGCCCTTGGCACCTTCACAACGTTCTCCAAAGCTATGAACTAGCCTTCAGGGAAAGTGGTTTGAGGTCAGTTGCAGCTCTATTGCTCCAAATCCTGTGACTGAAGTATGTTCTGTCTTCAGCAGTAGGTTTTTACCTTCATGTTACTGGAGGACACCAAAGGCTGTGGCAATAGCCTGCGTAATTTTGGGAGTCTCTTGGAGCACCCTGGCCAACAACTCGAAGGTTTCTCCTGTCTGGCATCACTTCTTGGTATGTAGCCTTTAGCTATATACATGAACTCATGTACAGATAAATATATATGTCATTAGGTTGTTGGACTAATATGATTCCCTTTGGTGTTTTTTTAAACTAACTAGGCATTATTTATCTCTCCTCTCTTTCACTGTCTAATGCTTCCACCATGGTTTCCCCATTTAAAGTATCCTCATTTTCCCCATTTCTTCCTTGATAATACCAGCTCTCTCTTGAGCTGCTTCTTCCCTTCTATCCCCAAGTTTCCTTGTATAACCCTTAAGCCCCTCCCATTTAAACTACCACATTTTATCCATTTCTCCCTTAGTAGCACCTGTCTCCTACTGTTCTTCTCTCTAAGGTTCTTTCTTTCTATTTGCCTCCCTTCCTTTTCATTATTCTGGATCCTGCAGTTATATCTGGGTACATACTCACTTAAAAGGCTTTGGTGCTAAGATCCACATATGAGCGAGAACATATGTCATTTGTTTTTCTGAGTCTGTGTTATTTCACTTAGCATGACAATTTCTAGTTCCATCCATTTACCTGCATATTTCATGGTTTCATCTTTCTTTACAGCTGAGTAGAACTCCATTGTGTCAATGTACAACATTTTCATTATCCACTTGAAGGACACTTAGGTTGTTCCATCTCTTAGCTATTGTGAAAAGAGCAGCAACAAACATGGTTGTACAAGTGTCTCTACAATAGGATGAGTCCTTTGGGTATATGCCAAGAAGTGGTATAACTGGGTCAAATGGTAGGCTAATTTTTTTTTTAAGTTCTCCACACTGCTTTCCTCAGGGGTTGAACCAGTTTGCAGCCCCACCAGCAGTGGATGAGTGTTCACCTTTCCCTACATCCTCTCCAACATTTGGTATCATTTGTTCTCTTGATCTTAGCAAGTCTGACTGGGTTAAGATGAGATCTTAAAGTGGTTTTAATTTCCATTTCCATAATTACTAATGATGTTGAACATCTTTTAAGATGCTTCTTATCCATCTTTATTTCTTCTTTTGAGAACTCTCTGTTCAGACCCTTAGCCCATCTTTTATTCGTTTGCTTTTTAGTTTAATGAGGTCTCATTTGTTGATTTTTGACCTTAACTCCTGAGAAACTGATATCTGGTTTAGAAAATCCGTTCCTATACCTATATCTCGCAGGTCATTACCAATGTTTTCTTCTAACAGTTTCAGAGTTTCAGGCTTCACTTTGAGGTCTTTAACCAGAAAGATAAGGATCTAGTTTCATTCTTCCACAGGTGGAGATCTAGTTTTGCCAGCATCATTTGCTGAAGATACTGTCTTTCCTCCATTCTGTGTTCTTGGCCCTTTTGTCAAATATCAGGTAGCTGAAATTGCATGTATTCATATTTGGGTCTTCCTATTGAATGAAAATTCTAAATTTTTAAAGAAAGAGGTTGAGGAAGATACCAGAAGATGGAAGGACCTCCCATGTTCATGAATTGGAAGAATTAATATTGTGAAAATGGCCATCCTACCAAAAGCCATTTATAGATTCAATGCAATGCTAACAAAATTCCCATGACAGTCTTCACAGAATTAGAAAGTAAAATCCTAAAATTCATATGGAAACACAAGAGGCCTCTGATAGCCAAAGCAACCTTGAGCAAAAAGAGCAATGTTGGGGGCATTACTATACCAAATTACAAACTATATTACAGAACTATAGTCATAAAGACAGCATGGTACTGGCACAAAAATAGACCCGTAGATCAATGGAACAGAATTTTTTTTAATGAATTTTTCTGATTTTTTTTTTCAAAGAATACAATTTGATGGCATTTAGATCCATTCCCCTATCTGTGCCTCTCCTTACAGCCCCCTGCCCAATTTAATGTATTCTATTATATATAGAATACGGCCTATATGTCTGATTTGTGTCCTCTGGTTCTCTGCACATTGGCCAGTTGTGGGTTTCTGTGTTAATCACCATCTGCTGCACAAGGAAACTTCTCTGATGAGTGTTGAAAGATGCATTCATCTTATACATAGAAGTTGCTCTGAAGACGCGTCATTTTGGGATAAGCCTCTCACAAACACTTATTCTCAGTGTTTGGTCAGGTGTGGAACTCTGTAAAAGTCTCCGTTTGTTGCAAAAGGAAGCTTCTTTGATGAGGAGTGAAAGGTACACTTGTGTGTAAATATGAGGACACATGTAAGGGAATACAATAGTAAAATGGCACTTGACTTTTGTAATATCGCCTTCAGCTACACATACACACTCCCCTGGACCTGGAGTTGTGAACAGTTGTTAGCAGCCATGCGGGCTCTGGGGATCAAACCTGGTTCCTCTGGAAAAGCAACCAGTGGCCTTAATTGCTGAGCCTTTTCTCTAGCCCCTCCTCCCTGCTCCTCATGTCTCTTGTTACTCTGGCTGGGAGTTCAAGCTCTGTATTGAAAAGGAGTTGAAGTAGGTACAACCACATCTTCTTCCTATTCCTAATGGGAAGGCTTCCACTTTTTCTCCATTTAGGTTAATACTGGCTCTGGGTTTGTCGTTTATTGTCTTAATTATGTTGAGATGTGTTCCCTCCAGTGCAATTCCCTCTAGGACTTTTATCATGAATGTATGTTGGATTTTGTCAAATGTCTTCTCTGGGTCTATTAAGATGATCATGTGATTTTTGTCTTTAAGTTCATTTATATGATTTATTACATTTATTGACAGGTATATTGAAACCATCCTTGCATCTATGGAATAAAGCCTAGTTGATCATGGTGAATGATCTTTTTCATGTGTGTGTATGAAATTTGGAACTATTTTGCTGAGAACTTTTGCATCTCTGTTCATTAGGAATACTGTTCTATAGCTTTCATTTCTGTTGTGTCTTTTCCTGATTTTGGCATTAGAGTAATACTGGTTTTAGAGCAGGAGTTTGGGAGTTCTTTCTCTGTTTCTATCTTTTTGAATAATTTAAGTAGTATTGATTGTATATAGTCTTTGAAGGTCTGGTAAAATTCTGCTGTGAATCCATCTGGGCCTAGGTTTATTTTAGTCTGAAGGCTTTGTGTTACTGTTTCAATTTCCTTATTTATTATGGATCCGTTTAAGCTGCTGATCTGTTCTTCATTTAACTTTGGTGGTTTCAATGAATTTAAAATTTGTCTATTTCTTTCAGATTTTCAAAGCTGATGGAGTGTATGTTTTCAAAGTATGCCCTTATAGTTTTCTAGATACTTTTTTTTAAGTCTGTTGTGATGTTTCCCCTGTCACCTCTAGTTTTGTTGATTTTTATTTGCTCTTTCTGTCTTTTGGTTAGTTTGTCTAAATGTGGTCTGCCTATCTTGTTATCTTTTCAAAGAAGCAGCTCTTAGATTCACTGAGTGAATCTATTGTTTATTTTGCTTCTTTTTCATTGATTTAAAATCTGATTTTTATTATTTTTTCTCATCTGCTGGATTAGGGTTTGGTTTGTTCTTGTCTTTCCATATTCCTCTCTTGAGTTGTACCATTAAGTCATTTTTTGGGTTCTTTCTAATTTTTTTTTAATGTAGGTGCATAAATCTATAACCTTCCCTCTTAGGATTGATTTTAATGTGTCCCAGAGGTTTTGTTGTGCTATGTTATTATTTCATTTAGTTCCAGAAATACTTTTATTTCTTCCTTGATTTCTTTTTTGACTTGTCATTCAGGGGTGTGTTGTTTAATCCCCATGAAATCTTTTAGAGCTTCTTTTGCTGTTTAAGTTTTTTATCTGTGTATCTGTATTTTCTTGACTCTCAGTCAGAAGTTTATACTTATCCTCTTTGAGTTCTTTGAGCTTGTGTGTGTGTGTGTGTGTGTGTGTGTGTGTGTGTGTGTGTTCTTTATATTCACTGAATTCTTTCATTATATTTATGAATGTTCTTTCACATCCGGTGTCCTTGGTTATCCTAGGTAATTCTGATTAGAGGACACTTCTATATGACTACTGAGGTTTGGAATGAACCAATTATTTTGTTTTTTCATATAAGTTGTGTTGTTTTTGTTCTGGTCTGATTAAATGATTTCTTTTGTTGGTTGTATGTCTGATCTGAAATTCAAGCCTACCTTTGTTGAGCTGAAGTTTAAATTCTGTTTATACTGTTGATGAAGCTTAGTTGCTTTTTGATTGGGTATGAACAGTTAAGTTTGTCTGTGCTTCAGATTTCTCTCTTTTTATTTTATTTTATTTTATTTTATTTGTTTGTTTGTTTTTGAGTAAATTGGATGGATCCAGGCAGGCTAGTCTGGAGCCTTGGCCCAAGTCCTGTTGATGATGATCAACTGTGCCGGTTCTAACTCGCCAAGCAGAGAAGGTATGAGCCCTGGAGTCCAGAGACTGAGACTGTTCCTAAGACAGGGGAATGTTGACCTGGCATGGTGGTATCTGGCTAACTTACCCAGCTAGTCAAGTGCTTTCTAGCAGCCTTAGCAGGAAGGGGACAAGGCCTAAGAACAGGTAATGGGAACAGGATGGGCTTGTTCTTAATAGCCAGCAGAGAAGTTACCGAGTTCTGGAGCAGACAGACTAGGGTTGGTTCCTTAGCAGGGGGATGGGAGTAACTCACTCTAGCTAGTCAGGAGTGCACCAACTGCCTCAATAGGAAGGGACTCTTCTTAGTTCTTGGAGACCTGGATGCAGGATTCTGAATTGGTAGTGCTTTTAACGTTTGAAAAGCATTGTGGCACTTGACCAGCCCTCTCTGGTTTTTCACATGGAGCCTTAGGTATTCCTTCTTTCACTGTTTTCAGGGTTCTTTGACCTTACCTTTTTAACAAACTTTGACTATGGCATTTCTTCCTATGAATTGTAGCTTGTTCCTGCCTGGACTTCACTTTCACTCTCAAATCTGTAGGTTTGTGTATCCTACTAAGTGTAAGGAGATGGTAGCTGACACACACTTTCTTTCCATTTGGTTCTTTGCTCTGCCACTGTGACATCAATGGCATAGACAGTAGAACTACTATAGTTCCGTAGGTCCTTGAAGTTCTTCATCTTTTTTTTAAAGTCTGTTCTTTTTCTATTGCTCAACCTGGGTAACTTCTATTGCTCTAGTCATTCAATTGTACTATGGAGGAGGAGGAGACAGGGAGACCCCTAGGGCTCACCGGCCAGCAAGCCTAGCTCACTCATCAAGTTCTAGGTCAATGAGAGACCTGAACTGGGAAAAAAAAGTATATAGTTAGATACTGATACCTGAGTTTGTCTTCTGGCCCCCACAGGCACATACACACAAACATGTACATACATATGGGGGTGGGGGGAGGAAATTTGCCAAGAAAGAAGCAAAATACCAAAATCCTGCTTTCCTAATTTTCATTGCCATCACCATGTATGTATAGGGAGGTAGAAGTTTAGGTTTCCATTTGTCCTATGCTGGATAGTACAGAAATATGGGTACATTTTTTTATGGCATTTGGCTGAAGTATGTAATTGTCTCACAACTGTGTGGTTTATACATTTGATTGTGACTACATAAAAACTGCATCTAAGAAAAACTAAATCACAAAAATTAATAGTTACTAGTTTTGACAGAAGGATGGTGAGTTAATTCATTTAATAAAGGTGTATTACATATCTATCATATACCAATCATATTTTTATGTGGGACACCTATTTCAAACATTGGCCACCCCGGGCTCAGGGACCACTCTAGAAGAGGGGCAGAAAGACTCTAAGAGTCAGGGGTGGTGGAGGACAACAAGGAAGCAGAGTTTACCAAGCAGCTGGGCAGTTGCTCAAATGAACTTACAGCAATGCTGAGAGCATGCACAGGACCCACACCAGCTCAAACCAGACAGTGTTTTTGACCTGTTCATAGCAGTTGATAATTGTCATGCTCTCCTTTTAGGAAAGACTTCTTAGTTTTATGATACCAACCTTGAGAGGTAAGACTTCTCTTTTGTGAGCTTGTTTCCCTCTATCTAACCATCAAATGGTAGAATTCCTCAGAGCCCTATCTATATGTCTTTACTTCACATGATATCCTGAGAGATCACATCTGCCCCCACCATTCTGGTTATCATCCCTACACTGATGACTCATGAATACTCACCACAGCATCCTTATCATCTTGCCAATATCCTCTTCTGTCTATCTATAATATCTGTTGGAATGTTTTCCATGTTACCAAAGTCAAGCACTTATTATCGCTGATATCCAACCAAATATTCTAAAACTCTTCACTTCTTTAGTCCCTATTTCCACTAAATTATTATCTCTCTCTCTCTTTTTCCCACTCTAGAAAACTAGGAGTTAGCTAGGACTTTTTTCCTATCTTTTTTCTCCATCTGTAGTTAATTGTAAATTTAAACTGATTAAATCACTCATTCTTCCTCAAGATTGCCACCATAATCCATCATCAGCAATAGCTGAAGATACTAGAAAAGTCTTCAAATAAGTTTCTTCTTCCCCAAGATAGTCTTTATTCACTAAACTGATCTTTCTAAAATGCCAATCAGATTGTGCCCTCTCTCTGTTTAATTCTTCTATTTCCTTCCATTGCCAGTAGAATCAAGACAACTTAGCTTTCCTCTAAAGGCTACCTCAATTCCACTCCTATGTAATTCTCCAAATATTGTTTCCTTCCACTCTCATGTTACAATCACATTGGCCTTTGTACATCAAAGTATAATATTCTCTCTCAATTTTAAGCTTCCAGTATATTCTTTTAGTTCATCTACATCATCCATTATTTATATTTCAGTTATTAGCATGAATAATACTTCCTAAGGAAGTCTTTTTAAATTTTTTATTTTATTATTTGTGTGTGTGTGTGTGTGTGTGTGTGTGTGTGTGTGTACATCGTTACACCCACACAAGCACACCAATGCCATGTTGTGGGCAGGGAGGCCAGATGACAGCTTTGTAAAATTGATTCTCACCTTCCACTTTTATGTGAGTTCCTGGGATTGAACTCAGGTCATCAGGCTTTTTCATTAAACTCTTTACCCCACTAAGCCCTAGATTAAGGGCTGGCCCTAGATTAAGTCTTAAATGTTATGCAGCATGCTGAATAATTTCTACAGGATACTGAATTCCCCCTCCCCCATTACAGTAGTTATCACTTTCATTAGAGTTACATATTCAGTGTTTAGTACAATAGACTATAAACTATATTTTCCCGAGTCATTGTTGTGAGTCAATGCCTTACATGGTTCTTGGCCTATTGTATATATTCAGTAATAAATTATTAACAAAAAGAAAGAGTGGAGGAAGGCTGGAAATAGGAAGGGAAAGAATAATGCTCAAAAATAGTGTTATGTGAATCAAGAGAGATTCAGGGAATTCATTTCATTAATAAGACATTTGAGACTTTAAAATGGCTTTTACACATCCATTTCACAACCTGTTTCTTATAACAACTCCAAGAGAAGGTACTATTATTTACTTTTCAATTACAGGCAGTTATAGAGGGACATCACGGTACATCGTGTTACTTCTTCCACTTAGAACTCCTTTTAACTAAGTTTGTTCAGGTCTTTCATGTCAAGGTGAAATATCACCTTCACAGAGTATGTTTACCCATAGGGCCCTTATAGTATCCATTTCTTCTTTGTTTTCAATCCCACAACACCCGTTATATACATCCCTAAGGGTTCCTTATAGTATATCTATTTACAATTCACAAACTGAAAAACAAAATCAGATCAGATTCATATTTATCACTGCTGGATCTAGATTATAGCATCAATAAAAATATAAAGCAGAAGCCACTGTTTGCAGTTAAAAGCCAATTTCAGATTATCCAAAAGCCATGCTTCTTTCCTCTTCTTGTGCTCCCCGCTCCCATCAGTTCCACATGTAGAATACATTAGGATGACCACGGAGTCATGGTGCTCCTGCCTGGCACCCCCTTACAAGTCCTATAAGTGTTCCTACCCTAACTTCTGTATAGACAAGGTACAGCTCTCAGCTATCTTCTAATTCTTGTTTACAGCAGTGTTTACACACCATAAACCTGGTTTTGGCACTGTTAAAAATATTGAGTTGTGACTTTTAAAAAACTAGTACTACAGAGCTCTAACCACAATCCTAAGTGGTCTAGTGTATAATAGAATTAATTATAGTGAACTGAAATATGAAGAAATGTTCCAAGTATTCTAGCATTGCCATTTCCTACTACATATTTTGACTTTGTCTCCTTAAAATGGGAGAGTCTTGACAGGTCATATATTTGCATAATGGCTTCTTTATTGGGTCTTTTGTCCATTTGCTTTCTATAACTAACAGAGTACCAGGTTTAAGCTAAAGCTGGAAGGTCTTGGGATCAGTTCTATTATCTCATGAAAAACATGAAGACTATTTTGCCTTGAAAAGGTGAAGGAATACTGCTGTCCATTTTTTCTGTAGACAAAAATCCAGATAATTTAGGGTCTTTTACATTTATCCTGATGTAAGAGTTTTTCCATAACATTTGGTAGTTATTTAAACTTACAGTGGTAAAATTCCAGGCAAGAAAAGTATCAGTTACTCTCTGTGCCTTGGCCTGGTAAAACTGGTGTTAGGAGAGCACTGCAGAAGATATCATGGGACTCTAATGAGTGCTTGTCAGGCTTGAATTAAGTCATTCTCTAGAATTGTAAATGGACATAGACTCCTTGACCCAGTAAAATCTAATATTTGACAGTAAATGGTCTTGGCTATTTCTTTGTCTAATTCTAGGAAATTTGAGATATTGGCTCCTGGGATACAAAGTCTAGTCTAGGAAACTAGCCAAAGTGATGGACCAACATCTTAGAGAAAGAACATCAAGAGGAACACAAAATATGCTCAGAATAAAATGTTGGCAATTAGAGGAATTATTATAACCTATAGAAATTATTTAATGAAAATTCTATGAAAGTTCCCTTTGAAATAGTCATTTCCATTCTGCACCCCAATTAGCACAATGCACAGAACATTAAGATGTTAAGTAAGTCCTGAGAAATAAATAAACTTCTAAATATCTGGCTTGGGAAAAAAGGAGATTGAAGCACTTTTGAGCAGCTTCATATCTAAGTTCTATGTAGGAAAATAAAGAGATTGGATAAACAAGTTTATTTGTAAGGTATATTATGACTAACTCACTTGATAAACTGCAACAAAGTCAGTTCTGAAACTTGAAGCTGTTTCAGACCTCTGGAAAAGCTCAATAATTGGATATAGATAATGGTTATTGCTGAGTAACTGCCAACAGTGAATATAGGCATTAACTTAATTCTAAGGTATTGTAATACAAATGTAAGGACTCATTAACATTTCAAATCTTGTCAAAAGCCTTGAGATAGAGTATCTGACAGATAGACTATGGCAGTGGGGAGCAAAATGAAGCAATTATGACTAAGATTTTGAGAGAGGGTAAGGGGGATGAAAATAGAAGGGAGAGGGGAAGAGAAGGGGGAGGGGGGGAGGAGGAGGGAGAGAGAGAGAGAGAGAGAGAGAGAGAGAGAGAGAGAGAGGGAGAGAGAGACAGAGGGGAGGAGGAGGAGGGAGGGAGAGAGAGACAGAGAGGGGAGGAGGAGGAGGGGGGGGGAGAGAGAGAGAGAGAGAGAGAGAGAGAGAGAGAGAGAGACCAGAGCCAACACTTGGGATACAGGGATGACAATTATTGTTAATTGTTTCTGTGTATGACCCTAAAACAGAACCTGGAAAAATGTATGATGTACTTTTTAAAATTTTTTGGTCTTTTTGAGACAGGGTCTCCCTGAAGCCCCAGCTTCAGGATCTCACTATGTAGACCAGACTGGCCTTGAACTCACAGAAATCTATCTGCCTCTGCCTCCTAAATGCTGGGATTAAAGGTGTGAGAACCTGGGAAAATGTATGATGCACTTTTAAGGCATTCATGAGCACATAATAGTGACATTTTTTTTTTTTACTGGGCTTGAAGTATTTACCTACATGTGTCTATTAACTCAGAAGATGGGTCCTATTATTGCCTACTTGGACAGGATTCAGAGAGTCACAGCAAAGTCCTGCTTCTTGCTCAGACCTCACTTATAAGAAGAAATTGAGAGAAAAATACATCTGTTTATTTGTTTTGATGCACAAAAGTATAAAACATGATCAGAGAGATATTTTTACCTTTTAACAAGCAGTTTTCATTACTGTTACCAAATGCCTACATTTCATAAACCTGAGCTTTTCAGCCTAATATTTATAGAAAATTGCCAAGTATAATTTTTAGATAAAAGCACAATGCAATATTTATGAATTGCTAGTTTTCTATAAATATAGACATTTGGAGACTATCTTCTCACTAGTCATTAAAATTGAAGAAGGATCAAAGCTAGAATAATATTAGCAATCCCTTGCATTTGTACAGTGTCTTCTATTTTATTAATAATAGATGGTATTTATTGAACACTTAGCAAGTGCCAGACACATTACACATAAAATCTCCTAAAGAATTCAGTTCGATCCAAAAAGTATTTGCTTACCACCTACTCTGTGACAGATGACTAATACTTGGTTTCTATCTTTAAAGCTCTCATTATGGTGGACTAAATAAATGTTGGTTGGATGAATAAATAAGAAGTTGGGGGCAGTATCAAAAAGGTTAAAAGGCAGTTAGGCAATATAGAAATATCATAGGTTCCTCCCTTTAGTTTTTAGTATATTGAAAAAATACTTAATTTTTCCTTGCCTCAAATTTTTCATCTGTACTATACTGATATTTAAAATCTCCCTTGAAGAACTGTGATTGTAGTAACCACAGAAGTAAAGCATTTGCCAAAGCATGTACTGTTGTTGTTCTCCTCCTCCTCCCCCCCTTCTCTTCTCCCCACCCCTCCTTTTTCATGGAGCTAATTCTAACGTATATTAGCAAATACATTCTGCTGATATTTTCTAATATTCCAACTCCTCCCCTCATCAGTATAGTGATAGAAGAAATCAAACTTTAACATCCATGAAGATTCAACCTCTATACAAAGCGACCAAAAAAGTAGAAAAAAAGCATAGAAAATTATCCATGTGTGTCCTACCTTTTAACATTGTCATCTACAAATGTGTTTGGCTACATTTACAGCTATTCTGGGATGCATGTGCCCCATTGGGCTAAACTATAGTTCCTAATGTCTTCCTAGTATTATACTTAATCTGTACTTAAACTTGACCAGAGGAAGAGGATGAGGTGGAAGAGAACCAGTTTCAAGTATATTTCCAAAGATACCATGATAAAAGGAAAACAGGACAAAAATTTTACCAAATATGTCTGTAACTTCTCTCACAATAGAATTTTGGTTATACTAAGCAGAAGACTGTGTTTCCAACATTCCAAAACAATATGTACAGCTCAGATAATAGGCATCTAGAGAGTCATCCTTTTCATATTTTTCTATTACAGGGAGGTGGTAGACGGCTAAGAAGCATCTTAAAAGGTGTTCAACATCGTTAGTAATTGGGGAAATGCAAATTAAAACCACTTTAATATTTCATCCTACCCCAGTCAGACTGGCTAAGATCAAAAGAACAAATGATACCAAATGTGGAAGAGCAATGTGGGGGAAAAAGGAATGCTTATCCACTGCTGGCGGGGCTGCAAACTAGTTCAACCCCTGTGAAAAGTAGTGTGAGGAACTCTTAAAAAAAACTACAAATGAACCTACCATTTGACCCAGTTATACCACTCCTTGGCATATACCCAAAGAACTCATCCTTCTGCAGAGACATTAGTACATCCATGTTTGTTGCTGCTCTTTCCACAATAGCTAAGAGATGGAAGCGATCTAAGTGTCCCTCAATTGATGAGTGGATAATGAAATTGTGGTTCATTTATACAACAGAGTTTTACTCAGCAGTAAAGAAAGATGAAACCATGAAATTTGCAGGTAAATGGATGGAACTAGAAACTGTTATACTAAGTGAAGTAACACAGACTCAGAAAAAAAAAAAAACCCCAAAAAGCAAAAACAACATATGTTCTCCCTCATATATGGATCGTAGAACCAAACCCTGATGAGCGAGTATGTATCCAGACATTACTACAGGAACCAGGAAAATGGAAAGGAACCAGGGAAGTAAAGGAAAAGAAAGAATCCAAAAGAGAAGAACAGTAGGAAACAAGTGTTAATAAAGGAGATATGGATAAAAATTGGGTTAGTTTAAGTGAGGGGGGAGGGAGGTTTGTACAAGGAACCCTGGATAAAGGGAAAGAAGGAGCTCAAGAGAGGTAGGACCATAGGAGATGGGTATTATTAAGGGAGAAATGGGAAAAATGGGGGCACCTTAATTGGGGAAACCATGATGGAAGGGTTAGACAATGTGAGAGATAAGTAATGCCTAGCTAGTTTTGAAAACCAGAGGCAACCATATTAGTCCAACAACCTACTGACAAATTATACATACTGGATCCAGAAATATATGTCTAGGAAGGTTTATCTGAGAACAATTGGACTTTGCTCAAGCTTTATCTACATGGCACATGGTAATTAAAAGTTCCAGTCTGGTGGAACTAACATTCTTGGATGTTTAATAGACATACTTTGAAGCCTATACTAATTTAGACAGAAGGACATAAAGGACAGGTTTTGCTCCTTGCCCTCCTAGGTTGACTAGTTCCAGGGGACTATAAGCATCTCTCAAAATGTCCTGTAACTGTGGTGAGTCACCTGTCCTCTTGATCAAGGAGGCTGAGGAGACCCCACCAGATGGATTTGAACCATTGTCCAGTCTACAAAGAGGAGGGTCCACATAGTAGACTCATTTCCTCCATGCTTCCAAGTGAAGCTGGTCATGATCGAGCAGGACCTTTGACTTATCCTCACATAGGTGGAACTGGTAAAAGAAAGGAGCCAGGGGCTCCTCCCAAGCCCATGTGACCCCTGAGGAACAGATCCTCAAACAACCTTAAGAGTGAAAATAAATTGGTTTATCTGGGCCAACTGTATGGCCTTAAACACCCAAATGGAAAGTATAACCAAAGATTAAAGGGGCCAATATAATTTTTCAAGTGTCCATATGTATAACTAAATGTTACCTAACAAGAAACAATGCCAGACAGGAGATACCTTCTTTTCAGTTATTGACCAGGGTGGCCCAAGATACTCCCAGATAGTAACCCAGCATAAAATTAGGAAAATGAACAGCAGACCCCAATCTTATCTAAAGGAATATTGGCAACTGCTTGCTTCTAGATGAGAAACAGCTGACCTTACTAAAAAAAAGACCTCTAGATAGGCTGACTAAATTCACTGGATGGACAAGTGCTGGGGAACGGCTGAGGGTGCTGACAACACAGCAGACAGTAGCAGGGAAGACAGTGTAAAAAGACTTTAGTCGGGGGAAGGAGGCTATGGGAGGGTGCCATCTGGGAAGTGGGTGTATAGATGAATAAGATGGTTTGGGATGTTCTGTGTGATATACACACACGAAAAATAAATCAACAAACTTAAAAAATAAGTTATATTTGAGGAGGAAGCATAAAAATTTACACCATGTTAATTAATAGAGGTGATAAACATTACCATTGAAATCTACCCAATGACTTTCTATCCATACACAGGTGCCAAGGAGCCGAGTGCAACCGACTCTGCCCAGAAATAATCAGATACATACAGATTAGAGACACATGCGCCAACATCTAAGTGTTATTAGCAAAAACAATGAATCTTTCTGTAAGAAACAGTATATTTTAAAATGAAATGGAGATCTTTTTTAAAGGTTAAAAACTCAATTCAATT
>NW_008337285.1:936360-942803 GCF_000622305.1 Nannospalax galili
TCAACTGTGAATCTAAAAGTTTTATAGCCACTTTTGAAAGAGATGTATCTTTGCTCTGGAAATTGTTATTGAGTATGTTAAAGTTGTAATGAAATACTTCTTCCCCAAAATAAATAATAAACAAATAAATAAAAATTGAATTCTGAGTCAAATCTTCCACCCAGATGGGGATTCCACTGGGTGGGTCACTTACCATTTTGGTCTACTGGTAGATTTCACCATAGGGGCCATCCCATCTCTATAAAGACTCTTGGTTTTACTGAAGTTAACAATGTTGAAAATGACTCTCTGTAAAAGAAAAAAAGTCCTCAGAAATATATGGTACACAGATTGCTACTCCCTGATAATTAAGACAGAAAATCATAAATATGGTTAAAGGAAACCATGTAAGACTATCTTCCCACAAAACAATAGCACTGACAGGATTTTAACGTGTTTGTGTCAGTTTAGCCTGCCAGTTTAGTGATTATGTTTCTTTGGAATTACTGTAGTTGATTTCCAGTCATTAACTTTGGAACCCTAGAAGTCTGACATTTAATCTCAACACTATCACTTTAGGGCTGTATGAATTTGTTTCAGTATCATGAGTTGGCAATGGTTCCCATGTTGAAAAATGAGAATAATAGTACTTACCTAATGGGGTTTCAGTGAGAAATAAAGAAGTTAATGAATGTTCAGTGTTTGGAATCTTGTTTGGTAATATAAAATACTATATGTTTCAGGTAATATTGTGTCCTCTGTCTCTAGGATGACCTACAATTTTCCTGGAAATATATAATATAATAAGGCTAATTAGCAGTACTTTTGAAGTTTAATGAGACTAAGATACTCAGTACGAAATTATAACTAAAATATTCACCAACTACTTGAAACTCCTTTGACAATTTCTAGAAATATATGGCCTCTTCCATGTGTTTTTTGTGTTACCTTCAGGTATAGGTCCAGGGTACTGGGTTTCTCCCTAATTTCAGCATACATTTGTAGAGCTATAGGGGCTTAGGTAAATATGCTTTCATCCTGGAGTTTGACCCTTAAAATTGGAGAGTTGAGTATTCAAGATTTCTATGGCCTTTCTAGGGGGTTGGTATAGATAAAAAGATAAGATCTTTGTTTTACTAAACAAGTTTTGGGGATTTTCTTTGTTTTTTGTTTGTTTGTTATTGCAATAGCTGAAGATAAATTGTGAAAGAAAGATAATCTGTTTTGAAACGCACACAAGACTACTGATATATTGCAAGATACATAAGGATTAGAGCTAAAGCATGCGGAATATAGAAAGTAAAGAAGTTTCTCGGAGCTCACTATGGCCTGGCCTTTCAATCCACATAGAGTGAATGAGATGAAGCATCAAAATTCATAGACTACTTCGACCAACAATCATTCATGTTACACATGTTATAGAATTTATGAACCTATATGCTTTCATATGCTCCTATAACCATATCTCTATTTTACACATATGGAAACTAAATCCCAGAAATTTGCTCAACATGCTCAAAGCCATTCAATCAGCAGATGAGAGAACTGATATTTGAATGCAGGGCATAAAAGCATAAGATAGTCATGAGTTTTACTCTCAAGGAGTTGCTTAAGTTTTCAAAATTGTATAATCCTAATTCAATCTGTTTTTTAAGAATAAGGTCAAACAAAGGAACTATGACAGCAAATTTTAAGCATTTAAATTTTGTTTTCTTAAAAATAAAAAAAAATCATGACCACTTCCTTGGTCCTTGATTGGTCCTTGTATTTGGGACAATCATAAAATGCTTTGTCCATGAAATAAGCTCTTATGAGTAACTTGTGTTTTCTTTTCTCCTCAGAGAACCAGCCATTAACCCCAACTCCAGACATTTCAGTTTCATACTTCTCTTCTTCCATCAAATTAAGTCATCAAGAATGTCCAAGGCTGTTCCATTATTAATAACCTAGACCTGCTGGTTGTCAGTTCAATTACTTTTCCCAAGGTCTTGGCTACTATCTGATTTAGGAAAATCAATATCAGGGGACAAATGGTCTTTGAACCATAATCCCCTTTCTGTTTTGAGACCCCAAGTGTCAAATCTATTTCCAGTGAACTTGGAATCCATATTGCATTTTCAGGATCTAGATAAATTGTAAATAGAAGGCAAAAGATAATAAAGAAGTTATATGCACATATAAAGCTGTAATAAGTGGGATATAGAGTGGAATGTGTATTAATTATTAACATCTTTCTACATGTACTTTGAAAGTTCCCAGTTATTTTAAACATTCTATATTACTTATCTATTCTACCCACAAACAAAATTGTATATTTTAGACCAATTTTTGACAATGAGACAGTTAAAACTAACAAGATCCAGGTATATTACCTTTATCCCATGAAAAATAATATCTAAACAATTAGCTGGTAGAACTAGGCCTTAAGTTTTAAATTGTTCATTCCATAAAGGTCCTTAACTTTTTGTGGTTAATTATTCCTATAATCTCTAAACATGCATTTAAAAGAAAAAAAATTCTATTCATTTAGCAAGGTAGCATTTGGTCATAAGAATCAAAGATATTTGGAATCAATGTAAGAAATCTTATGGTAAAAATATTAATTAACAATTCTAAGCACTCACTATGCACCAAATTCTGACTTTGCACTTCATTCACATTATTTCAGTAGTTTGAATATTGCAATTCGGTGAAGATCAGAATTACCTGAAGAGGTTTTATGAACTATAGACCCTTGGACTCCAACACCAGAGACTGACATTTGACACACTGTCTCATTTGTTTAGAGAACAATGATATGCTTAACAGAAATTCTTTGTTATCATTGTTATAGTTTGATTATGAAAATGGTGTATTGGGGCCTTGTTTGCTAGCTGATAGGCTTTAGAGTAGTGGATTGATCCTAAGGGCTCTAAGCTAAACAGTATATTAATCCCTTTTTAAATTCATAATATGATGGCATTATCAGAAAGTGGTTTAAAGCAAGAAGTGGAACCTAGGTGGGGGAAATGGGTCACTGGGGGAGCTCTCTAGAAAAACAGAGGTATCTTATCCCTGGGCTCTTCCATAGCTCTCTGCTTCTTGTTTTCCAGGAAGTGGCCAGTATCTTCTAGCATATTACCCCTAGGCTTGATGGTCTGTATTACCTCTGCCCAAAGGGACCAGGCTAAGGAAACAGATCGATAATTCTGAAACTGCTAATCCAAAGTCAATCTTTCTACCTTTAAACTATTTGCCTCACATATGTGTCACAGGGGACACAACTCTAACACAATGACTTCAAAAGAATTAAAAGATACTGAAATTAACTAAACTAAAATAATCAACAGAAGTCGAATGTGAATCAAATTCATTAAGCAATAACAAGGTAATGGACGTTACAGCCACAGAGTTCAGATATTGAAACCCATTTCTCACTTCTGTGAGCTCGCACAAATTAATTTTTCTTTTACAGATACCTGAGTTTTGCGTGTTGGGTTTGGTTTGTTCTGTTGCAATGCTGAGAAGAGAACCCAGAACTAGCATTCTACCAATCCATGCAAGCACTCTCATATCTCCTACATAGCCATATATCCCAGTCTCTGGATATTGATTGTTTACTTCTAAAACTAGAAAACTAATGGTATCCTGACAAAATAATTATAGGAGTGTTAGATTATATGAGTAAATAGATGCTCAATGTTTGGTGATCCAATATCTTTCTCTAAATAAAACCAAAGCATTTAGTACAATAGCTGTTTTTCTTTACATTTATTTGTTCTATTTTTATTGATTATATATATACATACATATATATATATGTGTGTGTGTATGTGTATATTCTTTGTACATAGTGATGGGTGTCATCAAGATATTTTAATTTAAATATATCATATATATTGATGACATCCATCCTTTACTTCTCCCCTTCTCATATCCCCTTCTGTGAGTCCCAGTCCTTTTCCCAGATAGCCCTGCTAATGTCCATGTCATATGTATGTGTTCATATATATGTTATTATTATATATTATATAATTATTTTTATTTATCTATATAAAATCTGTAATTCACATGTGAGAGTAAAACATGATTCTTGTCTTTCTGAATCTGGCTTATTTTGCTTAATATGATGATCTCCACTTCAAATTATTTTCCTGAAGGTGTCATAATTTTGAAAATTTTATTGCAGAATAAAATGACGTAATATATATACCTCATTTTCTTTATTCCTTTGTGTACCGATAGATATCTAGACTATCCATAAATTGAATATTATGAATATTTCTGCAATACTGACACCTCTGCAGAATGCTGATGACACAGAATATTTGGCCCAGGCATGTAAGATTTTCATAAATAAAGTCAACAGAGACTAAACTTTTACACAAGTTTGTAAAATACCAGAAAAAATAATTGATACTAAGAGGAACAATAAGTCAGAGAACAAATAGCTGAATCAGACCACAAGACTTTAGATCATAAACCTCTGGCAGACAAAAAACAATTTATGTGACTAGCAATTTAAAAGAATGTTTCAAATATAAGAGAACAATAAAAAAATCACTCTTAAAATATGGTAGAATTTAAATATTCAGTTCTCAGATTAAAATGTATAATAGATATCACTGCAAAAAAGAACCACAAATTGTAAGGAACAGCTGAAGAAATATACAGAATGAGGGAGACAGAGCAAGTAAGATAGAAAATACTAACAAGACATGGATAACAAAGAAATAAAGTTCCAAACCCACTTCATTAAAAAGTTATCTAATGAGAGAAAACATAAAGTGGCAGAGGCAAAACTGAAAAACGGCTGAATATATTCTCAGAATTGATGAAACACAAAAATATTCCTATTTAGGACTCACAAGTCAGTTCAATGTAACTTATAGATACGTCATAATAAAACTTCAGAACACCAAAAATGAAGACAATAGTTTTAAAGTAAACCAGAGAAAAATGCACATGCCTGGGAAAAGTTTAATAAATTCATCAAAGCTATCATCCAAAACTAAGGGCAAAATACTTTTTCAGGAAAATCAAACATAAAATGTTTGGCCACAACAGGTGACAATTAAAGGAACTACTATAGAATGTAGTTTGGAGGAAGAGATAGTGAACAGGAAGTGTAAGAATAGCAAGAGGCCACAAAACTGAGAAACAGGGAAATCTATGTAAGAAACATCTGCATAAAACTATTAACATGATATAAATTCAGGGAAAGCTGAAAAGTTTGCTTGAAAATATTGGTCATCAATACCATATATATTTTAGATGTGGTTGAAATGAAAAGAAGTACATTGTTGCAAAGAAAGATAGGAATAGTGATTAAGTTTTTATATTGCTAGGTCAAAAAGCATACAAAAATTCAAGAACAGTTACTTAATAATAGAAATGGAGGTCGAACTACAAATGAATAATTTGGAAAATACAGTAAAGAAAACATTGTCCGTATAACAGAACAAGTATGGCAAGTGAGAAGGAAAAGGAAAGAAAAAGCAGTGTAAAGCATCTGAAACAATGCATAGTAATAATTCCTGTTATATAGAATAGTCCTCCAACTGGAAAGCTAGACTGGCAAGGTATAGACAGAAGCCTTCTTCCCAAACTTGGTTGCACCTGCTTGTCTAGGATTATAAACTTGACTGTGAACCTTCTGCAAGAAAAGAAGGGGCAGGGAGAATCAGTCACTCCTTCCACGCAATCAGTCAGCCCTAACTTATGAGTGGTGAGGACTACAGGTATATAGATGAAAACATGCCATAAGCCATGGGTCCTCGCCATTTTGGATCACTGCTGGAAAGTCAACCCATGCCAGGATGGGGAAGAGATACCACCTACCCTCTTGTAAGTAACCTCATCCACTGATCTCTATGGAAGCGCAATAAACTCCATCTGCACATGTGAACTTGTGGCAATGGTGGCATCGAGCACAGACCCACGTCAACTCAATTAAACAAGAGCCCAGAGGGGAGGAGAGAAATGGGTGGTGGCCTGGCCCTAGACTGAGAACTATTGTAGACTGATTGATGCTGGATGAGAGTATGCCTTACATAGATTCTCTATATGGGCTGACTAGATTCTGGTAGACAAATTTACACTGAAGGACATCTGGGTACAAATGTTTGACTGGATGGGACTTAACATGTATGGCAGAATACATGAGGTCCAGTGGGGGCTTGGGAGGTGTCATGGATGGGGAGGGGGCCTAAATTTGATTAAGAGCTATTGTATAAAACTACAAAAGCTCAATAATTTAGAAAAAAAAACAGTGAATCAGAAAACAAAATGAAAGACAAAGACATCAAATAAAAGCAAATGTTCTCTAGGAAGAGGTGACAACTTCACATTGTGTGTATGCAATAAGAGTATAAAAATACGACTACTTTGGACATAACTAGTAGAAACACACTTTTCTCGAATGCATAAAGTCCTAGGTTCAATTCCCAGTAACACACACACACACACACACACACACACACACA
>NW_008337285.1:942820-949295 GCF_000622305.1 Nannospalax galili
ACACACATATACACACACACACGGCGGGGGTGGGGGAGTAGGATAGAGAGGGAGATTCAGGGTACATTAAGATTAACATATGAAGAGCTTAGCAATAGTTAAGAGAATGGCTATTCTTCCAGAGGACACAGGTTCAGTTCCCAGTGCCCACATGGCAGCTAATAACTGCTCATAACTCCAGTTCTAGGACATCCAATGCCCTCTCTGTATACACACACACACGGCGGGGGTGGGGGAGTAGGATAGAGAGGGAGATTCAGGGTACATTAAGATTAACATATGAAGAGCTTAGCAATAGTTAAGAGAATGGCTATTCTTCCAGAGGACACAGGTTCAGTTCCCAGTGCCCACATGGCAGCTAATAACTGCTCATAACTCCAGTTCTAGGACATCCAATGCCCTCTCTGGTCTATGCCAGCATTGTACAACACAGGTGTACTTAAATACATGCAGGCAAAATATTCAAATAAACAAGAGAATAATAAATAGAAAAACCCTTTAATTATCAAATTAGAGAAATCAGTAGCAGAAAAAAGAATGCCACCTCCCCCCACATGCAATAAATATATGTAAATTTTTATAGGTATATTTAAATTCTGGTGGTTTGAATGAGAACTATCCCCCATAGGCTCCAAATATTTGAATTTTTGGCCAGTTGGTGGCAATTTTGTGGAGGTTTAGCAGGAACAGCTTTGCTAGGGAAAGTATATCACTGAGCGTAGGCTTTGAGAGTTCATAACCTTGCCCAACTTCCAATTTTGCTCTGTTTCCTGTGCGTGCTTGAAAATGTGAGTGCTTGGCTTTCTGTTCCTGCCACCTCTACTGACATGTCTCTCTGCCAAAATGGATTCTAAACTTCTGGAACTCTAAGTCAAACAAACTCTTCTATAAGTTGCCTTGGTCCTTGTGTTTTATTACAGCAATAGAAAAGTGACTAATATTCAGGTTAGTATCAGAGAATGGGCTGCTGTTGTGAAGACTCTGGCCATGTCAACTTTTTGAGGAATGTGGAAGAATTTGGGACCAGAAAAGCTGTTTAATTTTCTAAGCAGAGCTTAATGGGACATTCTAGTAAAGGCCTGACCCAACATATTCCAGAGGTAAATGGCAGCAAGAACATAAACAGCAGCTGAGATATTTTGGCAAAGAATCTGACTGCCCTTTCCTCTAAGAACTTGTCTGTGGCTAAATTAAAAAGTAATGGACTAACTTCTTTGGTCAATAAAATGTCAAAACAGCCCAGCATTGAATCTGTGATGTGGTTATTATCAGTGAGTATTATGCATACCTATAATGAAAAAGAACAAGCAGGGTGGAAACAAGTACAACATGTACAGTTTTGAGAGGAAAAACATCAATAGGAAGCTTAACGTTGCAGCCAAGGCATGTCCAGGAAGAGCAGTTTTCATTGTTAGAGAGACTATCATCATTAAGGAGAGGCTTCTTTTTCTACCAAACAATGGAAAGTGTTCCCTCAAGACAAGACATCATCTAGCTAAGCTTCCAGGTTTTGAAAGAAAATGCCTAAAGGGTTTTCTGCTCCTGGATAACTACAACACACAAAATCTGATGGTAATATGAATAAAGGCATCCAACGTCCATCCCAAGAGGGCAGCCAAACTTGGTAGTGTCATCCATGTGGTTCTGGTTTTAGAAGAATGAAATACTTAAGAGTAAGGGGGTCACTGATTCTTCCTCCACTGTTTCAGAGATCCACTGAGACCCAGCAGTGTGTAGCATGGGAGTTTCTGCATAAAGAAGGTCTTGAGAGCACATCATGAAACTGGGATGATCAAACCTAGGTTATGGTGGAAACCCCAATATTTTGGAGATACCTGAGCCATGATACATCTGCCAAGGAGACCTGTATACAAGGAGTGGAACCAGACAACATAGTGATTACTATTGAGGCAGCAAAGCTGGAGAGGGCACGCCATCTAAGTCCTTTGAAACTAAATTATTGGACATTAGACATGTCTGCTCTGGTTTTTGGTTTTATTTTGGTCTGGTATTATTTAAATAGGCTTCCATTCCTCCATTTTGGAATGATAATCTGTAGTCCATGTCATTGTATGTCAAAAGTTTGAAGAAATAGTGACAGAAATTTAAACATATTTAGAATGGATGATCAATTCATAATTATGTATCAGTTTGTGATATGCAGCAAAAGCCATGCACAAACAGGTTTTAACCTTGTGTGTATATACTGAAAATAAGATGGATTAAAAAAACAAGGTGTTGAGTAGCAAGCATATTAAGAAACAAAGACATGATTAATATAGAAACACTGGAAGCATCTGGTACCACTGGAGGTAGGCATTAGAGGCAGGGTGGTCAAAAGTATTTCTAAGAGAAATTAATCACCCAACTCTTTCCCACATATCAAGTGCTCAAATGCCTGCCCTTCCTCCAGCCTTAATCAGAGGTTAGCAAATCATGTACTTGAGAACATGGAGCTATCTTGATTCAGAGATGACAGGTGCAGCTCAGGACAAATGTCAAGTATTTTCAAAATTCTGTAGTTAGACTTACCCTCCAGTCAAGACATGAGAGGGTTATTCTCTGAGATCACCAAGTTACAAAGATAAAATATTTCTAAGTATAGATATTTGCATATCTATGTTACAATTCCTTAGTGAAATACCAATGTGTTAATAGTAAAACCTATCCAATAAAAGCAGAAAACTGGGAAAAATGAAGCAAACATATAAGAACTTGAGAAAAACAGATGATTTGCATTAGGTTCACAGAATATTAATGTAACAGAAAATCAGATATTAGAAGATAGGAAGTTAGCTGCAAAAGGAAAATTACACATAGAAGCCACATCTATATTAATATTTACTTAGTCATCATAGAGATAAGTCTAAATATTTAAGCAAAATGATATTATATATTGGAAATATGAGGGAGAACTATTTAGTAGCAAAAATATTAAGGATTGAAACACTCTACAGCAAAAGGTCAGCAAGCACTATCTAAAATAAAAAGAATGTACAGAAAAAAGCAGAAAAATTTTTATTTAGTAATATTAAGATGATTCAGAAAATTTAAAGAAATTGAAGTTATTTCTTCTAGGTAGGGGCTGAATTCCAATGGCTGTAATTTGTAAATAATACCATGCTTATTCATGAGGTGCTGTCTATGGCTGTTTCTGCAATATTAGCAGCAGAACAGAGTAGTTTTGCATAAGTGCAATAGCTCTCAAAGTTTAAATCATTTATTATTTTATTCTTTATGGAAGTAGTTTGCAGATCCTTGCATTACAGAGCACTAACTGAGAGTAGAGGACTATGTGTGGGATAGAGGATCATTTGCTTTTGTTTTTTATTTGACATAGGGTTTCATTGTAGTTCCAGCTGGCCTGGAACTTGCTATGTAGACCAGGCTGGGCTCTATTTCACAGAAATCAGTCTGCCTCAGTTAGGATTAACACTATACAACAACACAATTAGTGGACATCTGTAGTAATTCTCAAATTTTTAAATTATGTTAATGGTTCGTGAAACGAAGGAAAATTAAAAGGCAAAAATTTACTCAACTTACTAAATAGGACCCTTAAAACCTTGAAGCAAAAACTGGCAAGAAAAACTGGAGAATTTGAAAATTACAGCCCAGTCTCAGTTATAAGAATTGGTTGAAAATTTCTAAATATTACTTACTTAAATATGGTACTAAACTTACACACCAACAAATATAATATAAAAATGTGCTAAAAGATATATCCTAGGAATGGAAAGGAATGGAATGATAATTCAAAATTTAAATCACCTTATTAAGAAGTTAAACAAGAAATATTAAATATCAAGAAACAGGATTGCCAAGAGAGAAATGAAATTTATAGTATACACACAGCTAAAATAATTATATATGAAGAATACTCCAAGAGATTTTTACAAACTATTAGAATAACTTGACATAACTCACTATTACTAAATTAATTATATATTTATATATAAGAAAAAAATGATAAAATAAAAATTTGAAGGTATTTTGTAATTGCAATTATTTCAAAAACAACACTTACATATAAATGTAATCAAAATTGTAAAATGTTTCAATTAAAACTATAAAATATTAAGACCAATAAAAGAGGAATAAATCATATATTCATAGATTAAAATTAATTATTAGGATCAACAAAATTCATTAAAATCCCAGCAGGTGTGTGTGTGTGTGTGTGTGTGTGTGTGTGTGTGCGTTTGCACAAAAAATTGATATAACATTTACATGGGAATGCAAAAAGAAAACCTAACAACTGCAAAGTCACTGAATAATAAAGCTTACTATGTTAATTCAAATAATGTGGCTTATAAAGTTCTATTAATTTAAATGATATGATTGTGTTGCTGTAGGTCTGTAGATACAGAACAATAAAGTAGAGTCTAAAAAGCAATTCAATACATGCCAGAAATGAGTATGATGAGCAGGTGAAAAGTTAGCTCTCAATGAATGGTGCTGAGCAAATGGATCACCCATGTAGACAAAAATAAATCACCCTCTGTAAATATCTACATCAGATTGGTGGCCTAAATCCAGTAGAAAATAGGATAAGCATGTCAGACATGTTATAGAAAAAGTGGAGAAATCTTAGATATGTGAAGATATGTTCATTATTGAATAATTCCTTCCTTTTATAATTCTAAATGCTACTTTTCCCAAATAACATTTTTTATGATAGGTTTTCTTTCTGAACTTTCATCCATTTAAGTTTTAAAGAAGTATATGTTTATGCTGGAGACAATCTAACATTGCTTTGATAATTGTAGTTTAATAATACATCTCAATTACAGCAAATAACTAGTTTATCTTTTTATGGCTTCATTAACCTTTAAAGAATGCTTTTATTCTTTTCATTTCATTATTCATTTTGTTTATGCTTCTTTATTATTTAAATTTTTAGATTGCATATTTCCTTGAAATCTTTGTATGTTTTACCCACAAAAGAAGGTAAAGAGAAAATTTTAAATCATTATTTAAAGGTGTATATTATTATTAAGCATATTTAAATTTTGGTTCATTAAGTTAGGAATGAGTATTTTCTCTATGAATGATGCCAGTAACTCCTTTAGAAACAATCAAGTGTTACTACCCTATTCTGATAACAGAGAGGGAAGTAACACAGTGGAAGAAAGCTATATGGAGTAGGTCTGGTTACATAAATTTGGTCATGTACTACCATGTAACCAGCTTATTGAGGGCTTGGCAGGACTACATAAGAGTTGGGAGCAAATTTTCCTTTGGTCATGACATATCCAAGGTAATTAATATAGGCAATATGGGGCTGAGCTGGTTAAAATTTAGGTCTTCATTCAACCATCGGCACCTTTACTTTCAATCCTTCCAATCCATACACCATGGTTTTATATTTCCTACTCTGACACCACACTGATCCTCTACATTCTGGAAGGAAATGTGTGGCTCTGGCCATGTGTTGTCATCTCTCTGTGTCTAATTTTCTAACTTGTAGAGAAAGATACCATACCTATATCATAAAATTGCTATTAGAGCTAAATATAATTGCCAAGGCAATGTGGTTAGGAAAGAAGTTGTATATGTACATATTCAAGTTCATGTATATGGATAAGCACATGAGTATGTGTACATGTTATTAAGCATACATATGCATATAAATGTAAGAAGACAGACATGTATAAACATGTAAGCAATATATACATAGTTAAGTACCCCATCCATGCAAATGTATAAGATGCAATGTAAATTTCTTGAAAAATGCTAGGGGATGCTGGGCTTAAACTACCAAAAGTATAAAGCTTGAAATATAGGTAATCACACATTTCTTTTAAAAGGATTCTTTATCTATTACAGGAGTCATAGAGAAGCATCAGAGCTTCTTAATCTGTTGCACCTGTCTTGTTACTGGAACTTGTCAAAATCTTCACACAAATTCTATGGTCTGACAGAGATAATAAAGAAATGGCTTGCAGATGCACATTAGAAGATTCTCCTTTCACTGAAAACCTGTGAGAAGGCATCAAAATGACAGAAGAGGAAGTTTAGCATATCAACCAAGAGCATCAGTAGAATGACAAAAAGGAAATAAGATACATCAGGCAGATCCTTTCTTATCTTTGCTCAGAATCAATATCCACAAACATCCATATCCCTCCCTACCCATGCCTTTCTTCCTTGAAATTTGACAGCATTTCCTACAAAGTTTTGTTCTAAATTTCATTCATTAATTTGAGACATATTCATCTAATCACTTCAAGATTCCTACTCTGCCATCTGCTGGGACTGTAGAATGAATAAGAATGGGTCCTTGGCACTTAGGTGGGTATGATACACACACACACACACAGTGCTGAAGAAGGGTCTATATTATACCCAATGTAATGGAAAGAAAGCTGACTTTTTTTTTAGACAAGTACTGCTATATAATCCAGGCTGGCCTTGAAAATATAATAATCCTGCCTCAGTCTCCCAGGTGATGAAATTATAGGTATAGGCCATC
>NW_008337285.1:949379-952799 GCF_000622305.1 Nannospalax galili
TTAAATGTCAATGCATCCAGAGTGAAAATTACCATCAGACCTCAAATTGACTGAAAATGCATACAGCATTTTGCATGTGGACAAATGACTAGTATGGTTAAGACATTTCAACCTAACTGTGTTGGTAAAAAGCTAAGTGTGAGATTCATGCTAAGAAAGAAACATGTTGGTATATTTCAAATTTCCACCTTGCTTAGCGTGGTGGATAGCTTTCGTTGTCAACTTGATACACCTGGGTAGAGGGGCCTCAGTTGGGGAATTGCCTCCAATGGATTGGCCTGTGGCCACGTCTGTATTTTCTTGAGTGTTGAGTGATGTGGGAGTGCCCATCCCACTGTGAGTGGTGCCACCCCTGGAAAGGTGGCCCTCTATTGTATAAAAAAACAGGCTGAGCACTAGCCAGGAGAGAAAGCCAGTAAGCAGTGTTCCTCTGTGGTCTGTGCTTCAGCCCCTGCCTCCAGGTTTCTGCCCTGATGTGATAAACTGTGACCCAGGAAATGTAGGCTAAATAAACCCTTTCTTCCCCAAGTTGGTATTGGTCAGGGTGTTTTGTCACAGCAATTGAAAGCAAATGAGAACTATCATCTAAGATTGAATCGAATGAGTTCTACTGGTCTCTGCAGAATCAGATGAGCAAGTGTAAATGCTACTCACAGTCTCATGAGGGATGCATACAGGCAAACAATCATAAAAATTGCAAATCCAGTGTCATTCACATAAAATTAAAATATGTCAAGAGCTCCTTGGGATAGACATATAGTCACAGAGGAAATTGGTCTCATCTGCCTGAATGGCAAAAAGACTAATTTTCTGAGATAGTTCTCAAACGATGAGGTACTGTTCTGAGTCATCAAGCAACTTTGGATTCAGTCCAGTGATACATTTCCCTCCTAGTGTTGCTCTATTTGATTTGTTAATCAACAGAAACCAGGGTCAAATCTCTCATTTCTTTTGAACTCCAAGTAGTTATTCAGAGCTGGAGACAAAGCCTTTATTAAAGGAAACTATGTCTAAGACTACTTCCTGACCTTCTGCCCAGGAAGGGTGTGTCCCGAACAGCCTGTTTCCTCCAAGGGGCAGGGCCTGCTGAGGAGAATTGGCTGTGAAGAGCTAGATAACCACAGAAGGAGGGGCTTTCTGCGCCATCTTAGACAGGAGCCCTGACCAGAGTGCATGAGAACAAGTGGCCCAGCATTTACCAACCTGGGCCAATGGGTGAAAAGTAGTGGTGACTATGGGCAGGCCATGGGAGCAATCTGGAGTGGCGGGCTCTGAGCTGTGGCATAGAGCTGGGCATCTGGTGTTTGTCCCTTTGTGAATTACCCCCCCCAAGGTATAAACTATAATAAATTCACATAAAAATATGTTATATGGTTTGTCTTTTGAGGACTCTGGTAAGTCTGATTCCACCCATTGCTTCTCTATTGCATTCCTCTTGCCATCTCTACCCTGTCCCCTGCCAGCGTTGGACCCAGGTAGGTTCTAATTCCTTCACCTCAGATCCCTGGACTAGCTTCCTAACCCAGTCTATCTTAACAACATACCATAGATCATCAAGTCCTTCCCCAGGTGGTCCTCCTACCCCCATCTTCCCTGGCTTCTGATCAGCCAGCCAGACCTGCCCAGCCAAAAATCCAGTAAATCAGATCCCTCTTCCATCCCTCTCACACACCCGAAACCTGTCCCCTGTCAGCCTTGAACCCCAGTAGGCTCCAATTCTTTCATGTCAGATTCCTGGGGTAGCTTCCTAACCAAGATTAGCTAAACATCCTACCATAGATTGCTAAGTCCCTACTCAGGAGGTTCCCCCACCGCCATCTTCCGTGGCTCCTGATCAAACTAACAAACCTGCCCAGCTGGTAAGTCAGAATCTGCCCACTGCAGCTTAATAAAATGTCAAGAACAATTCATGACTTGAAAAGTGAATTCACAAAAGAGAGTGGGTGCTGGGAAGTAATGCAGGTCCTCTGTAAGAACAGCCAGTGGTTCTAACTGTTGAGCCATCTCTCCAGTCCAATCCTCCTGTCTTATCTGTATTTATATTCTTTGTACTATGGTTTTACTATTCTCTATACCAAGGATGAGGTTCTTAAATCTAAGCTGACCTTATGTTCTACCTAACCAATAAAAATTGATGGAAGTAATACATAGCATCTGAGTCAGGTCTCAAGAAGACTTATGTAGCTTCATTGCTCTCTTTTGAAATTCTACCACCAGCATTTGATAAAATTCCAGGTAATGTGACAGAAATGAAGCAGCATATGGAAAACACAAGCTGTTTTAGATGAAGCCATCCTAGACTACTCTATGGCCAGATAACTGGGCAACTTATGAGAGAACCCAGACAAGACCATTATCTAAAGCAGACCATCAATTAAAAAGAACTTTAAGTGACCAAAGGTTTATTTTGGTCCATAGTTCCAGGGCACTGTCCATCATGGTGGGGAAGTATTCTAGTTTCTTTTCTGTTGCTATGGGAAAATAGCCTGACCAAAGCAACTTAGAGAAGAAATTTTTTTATTTTAGCTTATAATTCCAGGTCATTGTTCATCCTTATGGAGAAGTCACAGTGGCAGGAACTTGAAGTAATCACATTACATCCATAGTCAAGAGTAGAGAGAAATCAACAAATGCCTGCTTGCTTGCTTGTTTGTGCTCATCTCAATTTCTCCACTCTTAAACAGTTCATGAGTCACTGTCTAGTGAATGGAGCCACCCACAACTGACTGAGTCTCTCCACATCAATTAACTTGAGAATTGCACCACTGACATGTCCATAGGTCAACTCAGTATGGGTAAACTCCTCATTGAGATTCTCTTCCCAAGTGATTTCAGGTTGTGTTAAATTGACAATTAAAGCTAACTATCATAAGAGGTCATGGCAGCAGGAGGTTGAAGAAATGGGTCACATTGTATCTCAGTCAGGAAGCAGAGAATGATGAATGTTTTTGCTCAGTTATAATCCCGGTGACCTTTTAAATCATCCAAGCTCATGAAATGATATTTAGGGTGGGTCTATCCACTTCAGTTAATATCATCAAGATAATTTGTAGACATGGTGTGAGGCCTGCCTCTCAAAATGATTCTAGATCTCATCAAGCTGACAAGAGATTAATCATCACAAATGATGATGTAAATTGGTTGGAAAACAATGTCAACTTCTTTCTTTTGACTTATTTCTAACATGAGAGGTTAAGATTACAATACTAAGGAATAGAATCCTATATTCAAATCTTTTTTCAACTATGCTTTCTTTGTAAACTTTAGTATATTAGTTGTATACAGTTAATTCATCCATAAAATTAAAACAATTCTTCACTAATCAGAAAATGTTTTTGATGGTTGGTCTTCTCAGGTTGACTAGATCTAGAATCAACAAAGAGATACATCTCTGCATGTGACTTGGAGGGAATCTCTGAG
>NW_008337285.1:953226-1022569 GCF_000622305.1 Nannospalax galili
GCCTTTAAGGATATTTACAATGAAAGACAGCAGAACTGCATGAAAATTGTGCAGTTTGGAGAGGAAAGGAGATTGATCATATTTGAAGTTGCAGACAAGGTACATACAGAAAAGGAAGCTACAGTTGTTGAAGAGATTAGAACAATTAATGGCAAACCTCTCACTCTGCAATGGAACAATAGGAAAGGTACCCTGTCATTGGTTAACTGAGGAAGAAAAGACTAGTGCCTGGTCTATGGAAGGCTCTTCATGCAATGCAGGCACCATGTGAAAGTGGGGAGTTATAGCACTACAGCTTCTTTCTGGGTTGTTCCTGAAGGACAAGAGAGAGTGAATTCTTCAGAGCTGGCAGAATTTCAGACAGTGCACATAAGTGTATAGTTTGCTTGGAAGGACAAATGTCAAACTGTGGGGCTGTATACTGATTCATGGGCTATAGTCAATGATTTGGCTGGATGCTCCATGATTTGAAAGAAACATGATTAAAAGAAGTCACAGAAATATATTTGGAGAAAAGCTATATAAATAGACCTCTTCAAGTGGGAAAGAGATATGAAGACACTTGCATCCCATGTAAACACTCACAAAAAGGTAACGTTAGCAGACCATTTCAGAATATTCAAGTAAATGGAATGACCCATTCTTTGGATAGTAATCAACTTTGTTCTCTGACTATCTTTGTCAATGCCCAATGGGCCCATGAACAAAGTGGCCATATTGGCTGGAGTAGAGGTCATACTCAGTCTTAACTGCATCCACTGACCAAGACTGAGCTGGTCGTGGCTGCTACTGAGTGCCAAATCTGTTCACAGCAGAGACCAACACTAAACCTCCATGTGGTGCTGCCACATGAGCTAAGATCCTATACTGAAATAAAATGTGGGAAAGGAACAAAGATAACTGAATTCTGACATTTCCCTTTCCTTGATTTCTCATCTACCAAGATGTGAGCAAGTAGCCTCTCATCATCATATCTTCCCTGCTGTAATGAATGGTATAACCATGAGTAACCATGTAATTTGTGAAACTATGAGTCAAAATGAAACCTTTTTTCTTTCTTTAAGTTGCATCTTTTCAGGTATTTGTTCACATAAATAAGAAAAGTAACATATCAAAGGTTAAATCTTAAGGCTGTTAGCTAAAGTGAATTTTTTTCAGAGAGTTCTTTTGTATTTTTGTGTATATGTACATTAGCACACAGGTGTATGTGCATTTGCATGTATATGTGTGTGGCTATGGGAGCCAGAGGACAAAGTTGGCTGTTGTTCCTCAGGGGCCATCCATCCACATTGTTTTTGATACAGGGGTTCTCAATGAATTGCCAAGAAGGCTAGGCTGGATGGCCAGCAAGCCCCAAGGATCTTTCTATCCTGTATGTCCAGAATTGTGTTATAAGTGCATGCCAACACACCTACCTTTTTTATGTGAATTCTGGGGACTAAAACTCAGATCCTTATGCTTGCATAGTAGGCAGTTTATTTATGGAGCTATCACTCCAGTCCTCATGAGAGCTCTGTCAGCAATAAAATTAATGTAGGTCTGGATTTGGTTTACATTAAATACTGTATGTCCTAGAAGATTTTTTTAAATTTAATTTTATTATTTTTTAAAATTTTATTTGTATGCATATATTGCTTGCATGTAGGTACATGCACCTGTGTTGTGCAATGCCCATGGAGGCCAGAAGAAGCTGTTGGATCCCCTGGGACTAGGGTTATGGACAGTTGTTAGCTGCCATGTGGGTGTTGGGATTCGAACCCAGTCATCTGCAAGAACAACCAGTGTCCTTAACTGCTGAGCTATCTCTCTAGCCCCCATGTCCTAGAAGTTTTATCCACAAATTACCATTTGAAAATGGTGAAATCATGAGAAAGATATTAATAGTCCTTTTCACAGATTAAGAAACTAAAACTCTTACAGAAATACAAAAATGTTTAAAGGATATAATATTGACAAGTTGTAGGAATAGGATACAAAAATCAGACTTATTAAAGTCAAAGGCTAGAGGGCTATATTATAAATTATACTGTGTATCTTTTATTAGCTATTGATAAGATAGAGGTCTAGGTTCTGTCTCTGCAATATTATGGCTATAAATGGGCCCACATTTTACTTTATGACTGGGATCAAGGCTTGACCTAAGACAAAGTATTCAGTGTAGAGCTAGGGTTGAGATTCTGCCCAAATGAAAAAGGAATCACTTCACAATGAAAGGGAATCACACTAAAAAATTCAAAATATTGAAAAATTTGTTCTATCAGTTAAGTATGTCCTGCTAAGACTATCCCTTGAATAATGACCAAAATAAACCTTTCCTTACTTACTCAAGTTGCATTTTTCTTCAAGCATGTGGTCACAGCATTGAGAAAATGAACAAATTCCAAAGGTTAAATCTTAAACTTGACAGGTAATATTCATATTCATACCATTGTATTCATACCTTTATCCTGATGTGCTTAGCTGACATATTTTTCATCATTAATCTAAAGTTTAGGTTTAATTTTTAAAATAAATTTCAAATTATCAGAACCAGCATTCATGAAGTATAGCAGGCTTGGAAACCAGAGTAATGGACTAGATCAATTTTAAAAGGAAAATTGATGGAGGAACATGTTATGGACTGTCAATGGAAGATAAAACATTTTCTGAAAAAAACATACTCTCTCCAAAGCATTTCAGAGAATGCTAAGATGTCCCCTATTGTTTAAGATGACATTTTCCTCAGAGTGGCACACTAGGGTTTTAACTTGGGCATGAATTTTTCATGACTGATTGATTGAAAAGACGAAAGCAAGAGAGAATAATATAAGCATAGGGACCTGTCTTACAAGGTGGAGCTAAATTACTCCAAGTGTTAGAAAGAAAAAGCCAAGTGGGGCCCTCAAGTCAACAAGAAAACTCATAATTGCAAATCTGTTGAAAAATGAGAAAAAATAAATTAGGAAAAGGTTTCCTTGTACTAAAAATTAGTGTTTACTTTATTGAACACCATTCAGTGAATCTGGGAGACAAAGAAAAAGCACTGTGGGACAATGCTTGTATTTTAGAGTACAATTGCATTAGAATGAGAAAGCTGTACTAGGAAAGCAGAGACCAGTTTCTTCCTCCTGGTGATGTCCTGGATTGACCTTTGAGAGAGGATTTCCAACTCTGATCCTCTGTTTTTGTGTTTGTAAAGTGGAGATAGCTGACTAATTCCTTCTTAGAGAAGACTGATTAGATAACAGTTAAGAAGTCACACACACACACACACACACACTACTCGACTGAACAAGAGGTGAAGAAAATGAGTCCTGTTAGAGACAAATCAGAAGATTTATGGTCAGAAAGTTGACCATTTGCCTGGGAAGAAGCAAAAAATACAATGCTAGAATGGTAAACTCCAAATTTCAGGTTCAAAGACCAGAAGTTAAATATTAAGGTCTTGAATAATGTACTGAAAAGTTTGGACACAATAATTCAGTAACTCAGAAAAACAAGCAATGTATGTTCTCCCTCATTTGTGGATCTTAGCACAAAATCCTTATATGTGAGTATATATCCTGATATAACTTCAAGAGCCAGGGAAATGGAAAGGAACCGTGAAGGTAAAGGGAAAGAAAGAATGAGTCAGAGGGATAGTAGGAACCAGATAGTACCAAAGGGGAAAGGGGAAAATGGAGGCATTCAACTGTGAAGGGAAGAGGTAAGGATTCATGAGCGTAAACAGGAAGAAGAAACTCAAGAGAGGGGGCATAATGGCAGACAGGTATTTCCAAGGGGAAAACGAGGGTCCTTTAATTGGGATGCAAGGAGGGAGGTTGGACAGTGAGAGAGAAAGGACAGATAAACAAAGCTTAGGTGGTGTGAAAAACCAGAAGGAAATGTATTAGCTCAAAACCTGACTGAAAAATACACATATGATATCTGAACATGAGTGCATGTGTGTATCTGAAGGCTATATAGCAGAAAACAGTGCCAGACAGGAGAAATCTCTCTTCTTGTTGATCAGCATAGTCCAAGAGATTCCCAAAATAACATGGGCTATTGCCAGAGCCCTTGATTACCTGCCAAAACTTGAAGGTAAGATCCTATTGCTGAATACAGGACATACTTCAGATGCGGGACTTGGAGTACTGGAGCTGGAACTGACCTGGAAGCCTTCTCCCTGAAGACAAGCTCTAATAGTTCTAGAGGATACTATGCAAGCTACTAGGGAGAAAATCAATCAGACAAAAACCTAGCATAGGTTAGATAGAACTGGGGAATGGGCAGCAGGTTCCAAACTTAGGTGAAGAACTATTGGCAGCTAACTACTGCAGAGTGAGGGAGAGTTGATCTTCTAAGAGAGTGACTCTAGGTAGGCTGATTAGACTCCACTGGATGAACATGCACCAAGGGATATCTGGGTACAAATTCTTTACTTTATAGGCCTTAACATATATGACAGAATGCATGAGATCCAGTGAGAGGAGCATTATAGGAGGTATGGGTGGGGGAATGGGTCTAAATACGATTAAGATTTATTGTGTGAAATGCACAAAAATTCAATAAAATATACATTAAAAATAATAAATAAAAAGGCACTTCATTCTATAGATATCTAATTCCTTTATTCTTTCAACTAACATTTACTAAACTCTGCCTATGTGACCAAATCTGTTTATGTGCATGCTGTCACCATGGTTGCAAGTTCATGTAACCAAATCTGCATGCTCAGACACACTGATATATAAAACAAAGCTCCTCCCTTTATGTAGTTTAGATTTAATAGTGGTAACAAACAGTAAATAGGACAGTAAATGTGTATAATATTAGGCAGAGATAATTCCTATGAAGAAAATAAAATAACAGCCTGCTGTACGACTAAACTATATGGTACAATATTTATTTATTTTTACATTCATTCATTTTTATTTTATTTTATGAAGTTGGGTATTGGTATGAATTTCTGGTTGATCTTCTATTCACCATGCAGCCTAGCTGGCCTTGAACTCATGACAATCATACTACTTCAGACACTCAATGCCAGGATTAGAGGTGCACACTAAACCCAGCCTGGGCTATTGATAGATTTTTTTTTTTTTAACTTTTCAACTTTTTTGATAAAAAACGAAGACACAAACTTCATATTAGTTTGGCCCACTACGGAGTCAGAAGTATCAGCATCACTGTATTCCACCACCATATTTTGTCCCACTAGAAGGTCTACAAGAACAATAGCATGAACAGAGTTCTTATGCCCTAGGATATCTTCTGGATTAGCCCCTGAAGGACTTGAATGAGGCTTTTTTTTTAACTTTTAAAAAAACTTTATTGAGAATTTCATACATGGATATAAGGTGTTTTGATCAAATACATGCCCACTACCTACCCTCCAACATTCCCCACTCTGAAGAGGTAACCCTAAAATCTTTTAAGGATTAGATACAAGCTCCCAAATATTTTTGACATTTTTTTGGTCTTTGGAACAGAGTATGTTGCTAACAGGCCCAAGGGTATTTTGACTTTTAGTCAAGAAACTGGCTACATTTCTTTGGGTTTTTTTCCCTAACTGCCTCGCCAATTCCTACCTCCTATTCTTATCATGCCATCCTCTGAAGGGGTTACCCAAATTGCCAATAGGGAATATGGACTCAGACCACTCTGAATTCTTCCATGCTGAACAGGGATGCAGGGTGAAGCAATTGGAGTATCCCTTCAGTGGGTCTATCTAAAAGACTCCCAAATAGCATAACTCTTGTCTCTAAGGGGAAAATCATTAATAGGAGATGTGAAAGAGAATCATTAATAGGAGATGTGAAAGAGAAGTAAAGGCAAGAGTAATTAGTATTACAAGTTCTAGACAGGGAATTAGAAAAAAAAGTCAGAACAGGGCAATTTTCAAATGTGCATATGAGAGTCCAGTGGAGTTTCTTGACAAGGCTTCCAAAAGCATCCCTCTACTCAGTTCTTCCTCATTTTTCTTTGTCTTCCAAGGCTGGACTAGTTGGCTGGGAAGAGCAACTGGATACTCAGGTGAGGGTCCAGTGACCCTGCTTGGGACTCCTTTAACGAATGAGCACAACTGTCAACAAGCCCAATTGTGACTATGTTTAGCAATCTGGCTCAGCTGAAGTCGTGATGATGGTAGTTATTTCATGCAGAAGGGACTGCTGTAGAGCATCATCTTATTTAAAGGACCTGGAATTTAAAAGGATTTGGTTCTAGGACCAACATATGAGGGAGAACATACGTCGTTTGTTTTTCTGAGTCTGTGTTACTTCACTTAGTATAACAGTTTCTAGATCCATCCATTTACCTGCAAACTTACTGCTGAGTAGAACTCCATTGTGTGACTGTACCATATTTTCGTTAACCACTCATCAGTTGAGGGTCACTTAAGTTGCTTCCATCTCTTACCTATTGTGAAAAAAAGCAGCAACAAACATGGTTGTACAAGTGTCTCTACAATAGGATGAGTCCTTTTTTTTAGTTTTTTAAGAGTTCTCCACACTGTTTTCCACAGAGGCTGAACAAGTTTGCAATCCCACCAGCAGTGAATGACCATTCCCCTTTCTCCACATTCTAGCCAGCATTTGGTATCATTTGTTTTCTTGATCCTAGCCAGTCCGATTGGGGTAAGGTGATACTTTAGGGTGGTTTTAATTTGCATTCCCTAATTACTAACGATGTTGAACACTTTTTACCATGTTTCTTAGCCATCTTTATTTCTTTCTTTGAGAATTCTCTGTGTAGATCTTTAGCCCATCTTTTCATTGGGTCATTTGGTTTCTTGATTCTTTGTTGTTGAGTTATTTATATATTCTGGATGTTAAACCTCTGTCAGATGTGTCACTGGTGAAGATTTTTTCCCATTCTGTGGGTTTTCTCTTCGCTTTTTTTATTGTTTCTTTTGCCGTAGAGAATCTTTTTGGTTTAATGAGGTCCCACATATTGATTGCTGACCTTAATTCCTAAGCAATGTCTGTCTGATTTAGAAAATCCTTTCCTACACCTATATCCTGTAAGTTACTGCCAATATTTTCTTCTAATAGTTTCAGGGTTTCCAGTTTCATATTGAGATCTTTGATCCATTTGGGATTGACCTTTGTGGAAGGTGAAAGATAATCATCTAGTTTCATTCTTCTGCAGATGGAGATCCCGTTTTGCCAGCACCATTTGTTGAAGATGCTGTCTTTCCTCCATTGTGTGTTCTTGGCACCTTTGTAAAATATCAGGTGACAGAAATTGCATGTACTCAGGTTTGGATCTTCAATGATGTTCCATTGATCTATGTGTCTATTTTTGTGCCAGTGTCATGCTGTTTTTATGACTATGGCTCTGTATTATAGTTTGAGATCTGGTATAGTAATCTCCCTAGCATTGCTCTTTGTGCTCAGGATTGCTTTGGCTATCTAGGGTCTTTTGTGCTCCTAATTCTGTGATGTATGTCATAGAGATGTTTGCTTGAGATTGTGTTGAATCTATATATTGCTTTTGATAGGATGGTCATTTTAACAGTTAGATTTTTTAAAGGAGGTAGAGCATATAAAAATAATGAATGCATAGTATAACAAATACATAAATTAGTAAAACATTTATTTTTATTAAGTTTTATAAGACTGTCAGAAAAGTAATTTTCTGTACATAAACATCATCACAAGTAACTAATGCACACATTATATAATATAACATAATAATACAATGTCATCATGTGATATAAAATTTTCAGCCCCTTCAAAATCTTATGGGACAGCCATCAACACATCATTGAACTCATAATCACTTTGTGCTGCATGAGTTTAAAATGTCATCCTGTGTTCAGCAAGCTGCTCTAGCAAATAAGGCTCAAGGCAGGGCTAGAGTTAGTCATAGGAAATTCTAACTTATAAACTAATTGTTCAGATATATGGGTGATCATCTACTACTTATAACTGGTGTTTGAAGTAGAAAAAGTATTTGTTGAATTAAGCCAAACCATGTGGGATCTCCTGCTACCTCCAGGTAGATAGTATAGTGACAAAGTTATTTTAAATTATAGTACACGAAGCTCATGTCTGAGTAAAGGCAAAAAATCTCCTAATATATTTTGATGACCAAAAATGAAGTTTTCTTTGTTATGTTGTATTTAAAATTAGAGTAGGAAAAATCACTTTTATTGGAAATCCTCTAGCCTCAGGGTGATAGAGGAAAAATCTGTCACTTATGAGCAGAAATAGGATGGATGAAATTCAGGTTTGAGTTTGTGTATCTGTAAAATCCACACTTTTTAAATTTTACTCAAATGGATGAATGTTGTCATTTCCCTTAAATGAGTCTAAAAAGACTTGTCTCAAAAATGAAATATAGGTATGGTATTATGCAAAAGACACTAGAGAGATACTAGAGAGATAGCAAGTAGATGAATGTCTGGACTGACCTTACTATATAAAATCATTTAAAATGCTTTTAATAATATTTTTTAGGGGCCTGGAGAGATAGCTCAGCAGTTAAGAGCACTGACTGCTTTTGGAGAAGACCTGGGTCAATTCCCAGCACCCACATGGTAGATACAAACCGTCCTTAACTCCAGTTCCAGGGAAATTAGATGCCCTCTTCTGACCTCTGTGGCATTGTACAACATGGGTGCACTCAAAAATATGCAAGCAATATACTCATACACATAAAATAAAAATAATAAAAAAACCATAAAAATAAATTTATTTTATATGTTATTTTTATTTTATGTGAATGAGTGTTTTGCCTCCATGTATGTAAGTGCACCATGTGCATGCAATGCCCTCAGAGTCCAGAGGAAATTGAGATATCCCCTGGAACTGGAGTTATGGACAGTGGTTAGCTCCCATATGCATATTAGGAGTCAAACCTGAGCCCTCTGGAAGAACAGCAAGTGTTCTTAACTGCTGAGCCATTTCTTCAGCCCCTTAAAATGCTTTTAAGTGTATGGGAGAAGTCAAACTATATTAAAGAATTGTCAGGCTAAAATTCATGTGAATTTTTATATCTAATAAAGAACATTTGCTAAATCTTATGAATCCTGGGGGGCCAAAAGGAATTGGCTTTCGGGAATGGAAAGGAACATAAGGATTAAAGAAACTATGGAAAAGTGAAGGCTGAGTATATTGGTGCATGCCAATAATCCCACAAACTTGGAGGCAGAGAGGGATAGTTGTAAGTTCGAGGCCAGTCTGGCCAACATAGTAAGTTCTTGGCCAGATCAGGCTACATAGTCTCAAGAAACCAAACAAATAACTTCAACCACCAAAAAAGAAAAAAAAAAGCCCACAGTTCTGAATGTCTTGTACAAAACTCTAAGTATCTCATATACAGTTTGGGGCACTAATAAACAAACAGGAAGCAGCATGTTTGCAGTTAAAATGCTAAGTGGCAATGTCAACAGCTTTGTGATGTTTTAGAAGGAAAGCCTGGAATTCGGGGCCCACCAAGTTAGAAAAACTTTTCTTTCTTTCTTTCTTTCTTTCTTTCTTTCTTTCTTTCTTTCATATTTGTCTTTTATTCTTTTTTCCAAATTTTTAATTGAATTTTTGCATATTTCATAAAGAACATCTCAATCAATATAAATCATCTTCATACCCCCCCTATCCATACTTGTACCCTCTTATAGCCCCCCACTGGAATTCATACATTCTGTCATTTGGGTTAGGGCTTATTGTGTTAAGATACTGTCCCCAGACATTCCTCAGTGCAAGTTCATCTTCTGAGTTCTAGTCAGCTTATCTACAGTCCCTCACTTTAGGAAGATCAGTTCTTCCTCACTTAGTGGTAATCAGTTAACCAATATTTCTTCAGCTAAGATTGAGGTCTGCTGTCCATTTCCCTAGTTCTGTGCTGGGTTTTTCTCTGCTTGACTTTGCATTGGACTTATGTAGGCTGACACCACTGCTGTAGATTCATATGAGCTTGGTCCCAGGAGCTTGAGTCCTACAAATGTATTACTATATTGTAATTACATATCCTTATGTATTTAGACAAGTGTCCTTCTCATACTCATCAAAGAAGCTTCTGACAACAGATGGAGACTCTTACGAAATTTCACAACTGATCAAGTGAAATAGTAAGTGTTGTCTAGCCCTAAGTGATACACCTGCAATGCAATCTCTACACCTAAGGGTCAGGGAACATCACGGAACAGGGGGTGGAAAGGTTGTAAAAGCCAAAGGGACAACACATCTTCTGGTAGTTACTACATTCTAGACATTCTAGGAAAGATATGCCTATGAAATCTCCACACTATGGTAGCCAAACAAGATCTTCATAATGACAAAAACAATCAACATGGATGGGGGAAATTTCATGGGGTCCCACCTCAAGATGAAGATCTGCAGGCAATCGTTGGATGCTAAGGGAGGAATAAACGGTTTTCTCCAGGGACTGGCTCCCTCAGAGGTTATCCAATTCTAAGTGTACACAGGAACACCATTGAATGGACTGAGTGCATTATATATAAAATGTGTTTGTATATGTAATGATGATACTAAAAATGATAAGAAGAGAACAAGAAATAGTGAGGGAGTGGTAAGACATCAGAGGATTAGGAGGGGCTTGGGAAGGTTGATACAATGAAAATACAATAACTCATGTATTCTCCAAAATTAAAAAGAAAAATAAAGATATTCTATGAATGACACCAAGACATTCATAGACATAGAGGGAGAAACACTACAATTTTATACACACACATACACACACACACAAACACACAATCTTTAAAGTGCCTACAATTATACTCAGAGTTAAACACAAAAACAGGAGGCTATAGAAAACAGGAAAACACTTTCAAGGGTTGAAATAAAACCTAAAACTTCCAACTTAGATTTCTACACTCTAAGTTAAATTTCAAACACAGAGATGAACACAATGTCATGAAAAATAAGCCATTGTTAGCAGACTTAACAGTAAAAAAATAAGAGGTTTTCATAATAAAGAAAAACGATGATCTAATGAAATATCTTCTTGACTGGGAAGGAACAAAGAATGTCACCATGGATAAAATAGATGAGTAAGTATACACATTAAAGTGTTTACACACACACACACACACACACACACACACACACACGCACGCAACTGAAACTATACAGAACAATAACACAGAGGGGATAAGAAGGAAGAAAAGAAGTTAAATATTGTATAAACCTGATCTCATGCAGAAAATATGAAAAGTATTAATTTAAGATGGACTGAAAATTAACCAAAATAATTTCTAGGGTAACAATTAAAATATTCAAAGGATGAAAAAGCTAAGAAAAAGTAGAAATTGAATAATAACACCATTTGATTAATAAAAATTCTAAGAAATAAAAAACAAATCAGTACAACAAAAGCTTCAAAGGGATAAATAGGGCCTGTTGTGGTGGCACACGCCTTTAGTCCCAGCATTTGGGAGGCATGCGGATTTGTGTGAGTTCAGGTCATCCTAGTCTACATAGTGAGTTTCAGGGCAGCTGGGGCTACAGAGATACTCTGTCTCAAAAAAACAAACAAACAAATGAAAAACCAGGGGATAAATAGAAAGCAGTCATTAAAATAGTCAATTTAATTATAATATGTCAGTAATTACATGGATTACAAAAATGAAATGCCTTCATTTAAGAAATATAATTATTAGATTGGATTTTTAAAAGAAATGTATGTTGGGGCTGGAGAGATGACGCAGTGGTTAAGAGTACTGACTGCTTTTGCAGGGGACCGGGGTTCAATTCCCAGGAACCACATGGTAGCTACGAACAGTCCTTAACTCCAGTTCCAGGGGAATCCGAGGCCCTCTCTGACCTCCGCAGCGTTGCACAACATGGGAGCAATCACATACATGCAGGCAACACATTCATACACATAAAATAAAAATAATAAAATATTTTTTAAAAAAGAAATGTATGTTATTTATGGGGCTGGAGAGATGGCTCAGCAGTTAAGAACACTGGCTGTTCTTGCAGAGGACCCGGGTTCAAATCCCAACACTCACGTCCTCGGCAGGCATTGCATGACATGGGTGCACTTACCTACATGCAGGCAATATATGCATACACATAAAATAAAAGTAATAAATAAAATATTAAAAGTGAAAGGTTATTTACAAAAAACTATTTTAAATACTAGGCTAGTCTTGTGTCAATAATGAGGAGTGTTCTGAGAAATTCATAATTAGGTGATTTCCTTACTGCATAAATACATATGCACACAAACCTGGATGGTTTAGACTAATCACCAGATGTGGCCTCATGATCCCATGAATATATGTGATAAACATAAAATGTATGAAGCTGTTTCTCGCATCACATGACCTGTTGTTTTACAGTAAATTCTTTTTTATAAAAGCAAAAGCACATTTTCATGGTATAAATACAGAATTTACAATAAATACATAAACCAGTAACAGTAATTTCTTACCATGACCAAGTATTATGCACAGTACCTTGTTCTATGAGCTGTTTTCATGTAAGTGGCCATGAGGTAGGTTTATATACATCAGTATCAGCACAAACTTGGTGCTGCAATGCTGTGGTAACTGTGATATTCCTAAACGAGAGGGATTTTTCAGCTTCGGTATAATCTTATGATCAAATACACAGTTTATTATCAGCCAAAATGTCATTATGTAGAACCTGGTTGCATGTAGAAAGGTTGGTAGCCAAAGGGTAAGAAATTTTACCTAAGAAAGTTTTCTAGTTTGCTTTCAATTGCTGTGACAAAACACTCTGACCAATAACAACTTGGGGAGGAAAGAGTTTTTTGGGCTTACATCTCTCAGGTCACAATTCATCAGGGAGCCCAAGGTAGGAACTTAAGGCAAGAATCTGGAGGCAGGAGCTCAAGTACAGGCCATGAGGAACAACTGGCTTGCTTCCCTGGCTTGTGCTCAGCCTGCTTTCTTATATAAAATAGGCCCACCTGCCCAGGAGTTGCATCACCCAGAAAAGGCTGGGCCCTCCTACATCAGTCAAAAAGATGCCCCACAGACATAGCCACAGGCCAGTCCAATGGAGTCAATTCACCAATTGAGGCTCCCTCCACGTAAGTGTGTCAAGCTGACAACTAAATCTATCCAGCACAGAAAGTTAATGTGATTCTCTTAATATCAGACAGGTAAGAAACACAGCTCAACATAGACATATTTAACAATAAAAAGGTTACAGAATGCGTGACAGCCTAAAATTAATACGCATATAAAAACATACCCTCAAAATATTCATAGAAAAGGATTTCTATTAGTAATGTTTTTCAGACATTTAGTATATTTATGTTATTCATTAAAAAAACATGTCTACCATATGCACATGTTGGCATACTACTGTCGGGAGCCGTAGGCCCCTACCCCAGGAAATAGCAAGACCTGATTCCTGGCAAAGCTGTTTTTCAGACATCAAGGCTGGCCTGGTTTGAGATTAACCAGATGACTATACTTGTAAGCCTCTCACAAACATGTTGTTCTTACCTGGGCACTTAACGCTTGAGAGACTCCCTCATTTTCTCATGTAATTGCTAAGAAACTTTGGTATTACTCTGTAATCATACAAGTGTAACCTCTTAATTGATTTATAACTTGCTATATAGAATTGTGGTGTTACTATGGAATTTACTCTGTGATCAATTGGTGTGGTGTTATTGTGATAATCATTCTGTTAATTGAATTGCTCTACTTCAATGGAATTGTCCCTGCCAACTTCCCCCTCTCCTCACTATAAAAACTTTGTGTAGATGTTCATTAAATGAGACTTGATCAGAAAGCCTGTCTTGTCTCCATTCTTCGCATCTCTTGTCCCTTTCCGTCCCTCTTCCTCCCTCCAGAAACCCACGCTGACTGTCTCGCGGGTCAGGACATACTACACAATAAGGAAAATAGTGAATTACATGCAAAAGTATGTATGTTTCAAAAAAAAAACCATATTAAACATAAGAAACCAAGTAAGCTAAGAAAGCCTAAAATATGGTTGTATTTCTATGAAATTTAAATTCTAGCAAGACCAATTTGTAATGTTTGATAACAATAAGTATGCAAGAAGTAATGATTGGGGGTGAGAAGTTCTTAGGGCTTCTGGAGTATGGACCCATTGTGATTGCATAATGTGCTTGCATAACTTATTGAACTTTGTCTTTATGATTTGTACATTTGTCTATATGTTTACTCAATAAAACACTGGTCTACTGAATAAATGACATAATCTTTACTGAAATAAATAAAATATAACATTCAAAAACTTGTAGGATGTGGCTAAAAGGTTGCTTAGAGGAAAATCGATAGCCTTAAACTTATATGTAACAATACAAGCAAGATTAAAATCAAAGACATAAGCCTATGTCCTGTAACTAACAAGAACAGTCCAGAGTAAGAAGAAGTGACACAATAGACATAAGAGCAAAGTTCAGTAAAACAGAAAGTTAGCAAAATAGAAAAGGATTTTAAAATATTAGATGTTCCTCTTTCTAAAGGATTATGAAACTAATAAAAGCTTAAAAGCCAGTTTAATAAAGGATATGTATGAAAACTAGAAATATGAATTTTAAAAGAAGGATACCACTATAGAGCCTAAAGACATAAAAAGATAAGATGAGGATTTGGGAGGCCCTCATACTCACTGGAGTATGCCCCCGGTAGGCTGCCCATACTCCAGTGGATGGCCACACACGGAAAAGATGGGCAGTACAAATCCAACACAACAAGCTTTTTAAAAAGAAAATACAGGGCTAGAGAGATATCTCAGCAGTTAAGAACACTTGTTGCCCTTGCAGAGGACCCGGGTTCGGTTCCCAGCACCCACATGGCAGCTAACGACCATCTTTACCTCTGGTTCCATGGGAATCTGACACCCTTCTTCTGACTTTCACAGGTATTGCAGGACACAGGTGCACTTAAACACATGCAGGCAATATACTCATTCACATAAAATAAAAATAATAAAATACTTTTTAAAATGAGGATAAGATGAAATTTGTAAAACTTTGGTCAATATATTTCAAAATTTAGATGAAATAATCAAATTGCTTAAAAACACAATGTAAGGCTGGGGAGATGGCTCAGTTAGTGACATTCTTTCAGCACAAGCACAAGAACCTGAGTTCTCACATAAAAACCCTAATGTGGTGGTGCATACTTTTAATTCCAGTACTGATGATGCAAAGACAGCAGATCCCTGGGCCTTATTGCTCAGCCAAACTAGCCTACTCAGTAAGCCCAACTTCCCAGTGAGAGATCCTGTCTGAATGACACCTGAAATTAACCTCTACCCCTCAAACTCACAGGCACACATGTGTACACACACACACACACACACACACACACACACACACAGTAATGAAAATTAAACAACTAAAAATCTGAATCATTCTATTTCAATTATAGAAAATCTGAATTAACATCATATGCTTCTAAGACTATGACAAGTATCAAATTACTCCCAAATGTCAGTGACCTTCAACAGTCTTTCTTATGAGACAGAAGGTTGATTGTAGACCTTTAATGCTAGATAGGAACTGCTAGAGTTAGCTCTAGACTTCTGTCAACTCTGTCTTCAATCTGGGACCAAGAGTTCCTCTCATGGTAGATGGCAGAAGAAATCAAACAAGTCTATTCACAAAATGAATTTTGTGTTTGACCAGTCACTGCTAATGGAAGTTTCATATCAAACCTAACAAAAATTGATAGAGAAATATACTCTGCTTATTCTAAAAGAAAGTGTTGCAAAGGGGCATGGTTTATATTCCATTAAAGGGGAGGAAAACTGTAAGAAAAAAGTTAAATCTACAAAAGTACTATCTTAAAGCAATCTATAATATTAAAGATTTTCCCATTAAGGGCATTTTGGACTTGGCTTACTTCCTTGCCGATTGATTCAATCATTTATTTTAGGAACTCCCTTACACAAAGTGTCAGAAAACAGAAAAAGAAGGAACACTTTCTGGGCTCCTTTTATGAGGCTAGTATCACCTTGACTTTCAAACCTGATAAAGATACGGCAAGAAAAGAGCATTAAAGAGAAGGTCTTTCATGAATGTAGATGCAGGGATCCTCCACAAATCACATAGATGGTGGTGTGACATCATTATCATATACCATATTTTACATTCGCACAAAAGAATAAGCTTTTACATTAAACACAATGATATGGACAACAAATCGCTGAATGACAGAAACCATTTACAAAAGAGTGTGTTTCATTTATAGAAAGCTATGCAACAAGCAAATTAATCTGAGTTAGCAGACCTTTTTTTTACCTTAGGAAGGAGGAATTGACTGGGAGAAAGTACCAGGGAGCTTTCTGGCTAATAGCAGCACTTTATATTTTAATTCTGGCATTTGTTACACTGATACATTTACTTGTACAAATTAATTGAGCTATATACTTAAGATCCAAGTGTTTCAGTGGTTGTATGATAGTCCTCCATTTTAAAAGGTCCCCACCCCATTTCCCACTAATAGTTATGACTCCCAATATACAATTGTTAGTTTTCTTCTCACTCTAAAGGCTGTGATTCCACTGGCAACTTTTACTGGTTGATTAGAACCCTTACTGTGTCTCCTTAACAACAGTTGATCAACAGCAAAAACAGCACTAAAAGCTTTAGAGAACATAGAATATATCTAAAAATGGTTATAACAGCTTAAGTGAGAAAATATCTCAAAGACCTTACATTATTTTGAAGTGTTGGCAATTTTCTTGAAAATTCCTATAGCAAGAGGTAAACGAGTGTTTTAATTAGGACAATAGCATGTTTTTACACCAGGGGCCATAGAAACATAAAGTTGAAGTATTCTAAAGCCAAGTTGGTAGACAAATATACGAATTTTCAGCTTTGGAGGAGAGTTGAATCTAAATGTCAAATTATGTAACTGAATGCTTTAGCCTCCACAGTTTCAAAGGAATGGAAATGCCAACAGCAGAGTTCCTGAAATTTAGAGACATACAGTTTATGAAATAGTAGAAAAATCACAGTTGAGACTATAAAAAGCTATGCGCCAGCTCTGGTTATATTACTTATTAGCAGCATGAGTTTGGAAAAAATAATTTAAAGTATTTAAGTTCTGTCTCCTTACATATGAGATTCACACTATGTGCCTCCTGGTGTTATAGTTAGACTTTATGTGAAGCACAACTAAATTGCATCAGTTATCATTAATTTTCCAGGGTAATTTTTGAAGTATTTACTGTCAAGGTGATTTTTGAAGGTTCTTGTCCCAATGACACAAACTATTTGGAAACCCCCAAAAGCCCACATAGCTTCCTCTAAGCAGATGAAAATGTACACTGGAGTTGCATTCCAAGAATGTATTTGTGGACTATATAACAGCAGACAAATTGAGTTCATTCTTTTTCCAAAACAGAGCAATTATTTCTGAAAACAAAAAAATCTGTCCTCCAATTTTTTTTTAAAGAACTGTAGGGACAGTTAGTGCGGGATCAGACCAATTTAATACCAGGCAGTTCTTTCCCAGATGCTTTTCTTGGTCAACTGAACCATACCACTGAGAGCCGCCTAACTTTCAGTTTCTGCTTTTATGCATGTAAGTGTGGTTTCTGAATCCTGTCACTAAATCTATCTCTCCAATCTCATGTTGCCCAACTCTTCCAGGCTAAGCTCTCTATTTCTGCTGCCCTGGCTCGCCAACAGCCCCAACATAGTTCTAGAATGCTTCTCCACTCTGCCAGCCTGATTCACTCCTACACATGTTCTGAGACTCAACTAAAGTGTCATTTCCTCCAACAAGCTTTATTTAACCCTGCAATGCATGTAGGTACCTCCATGTTCCCTCTGGAACCTGTATGTCCTATCATAGCAATAATCATGACACTGTTAAATGTGGTCACATTTATCTGTATGTATCTCTCCTACCCAAAATGAAAATATGTTTTTTACTCTATTTCTTTTTTGAGATAGAGTTTTGGGTAGCTCAGATTGGCCTTGAACTCACTATGTAGCCAAGGCTGAATTTGAACCACTGATCTTCCTGTCTTTACCTCCCAAATGCTGGAATAACAGCTGCGCATGATCACATCTGACTTATGCTTGGTTTATGTGGTGTTGGTGTTGAGGGTGCAACCCAGGGCTTTGTGCCTGCTAGGCAAGCACTCTACTGAGTTACCCTCAGCCTCCCAAATGAAAATTTCTTAAGTACAATATTTCTTTTTATTCTTCTTTAAATCCTGGAGCTTGTAATAGTTGCTAATGAAGTTAATAAACAAATGATTGCATATAGTGAGTCATAAATAGGTCAATTAAAAGAGTGACTCCCTTCAGTTCCAGTCTCCATACTCCTACATTTGAGTCCCCTTCCACCTATGCCAATCCTACTCTCCAGTCAGGTTCTGACACAGTTCTAACTTTTCCTTAAATAACATACTGAGTATATAACAAAAATAATATATAATCCTCTCTCAAGGAATTTGACTCTCAAGGACCTTACAGAATGCTAAACAGGCAGATACCAAATTTGCCTATGATACAAGTTGAAGAATCTGGGATCACAGAGAAAAGGACAATCCCAACCTGGTAATCAGGAATATTGTCCAAAAACGCCTCTGTCTAATCAACAACTTCAAGGACAGGGAAGATTTCTAGGTAAAGGCTAGAGATTCAGGATAATGTAGAAAAGGCTATGAACATAGATACAACGATACGGCAAACAATGTGGAAGAGGCATCTAGAGTTAACATAGGCAGTAAGGTAAATGAACTATCAAAGACAGGGCTTCCTAATTCCCAATTCCAAGACATACTACTTCTGTTATCCCAAAACTATGACTGTTAGAAAGCCTGGGACTGGCTTCTATAACTCTTCAGTGGAAAATGCTTAAGTGCAGTGCTCTGTCTTCTTAGCTGGTGGGCTTCTCCATTCAGCAATATAAACAAAGTTCACACATAACTCAATAATAAATTTCTTTAGCAACATATCTTTGTCTATAGAATAACAGCTCTTGGTTGCTAACATAAAGTAGAGTAATTGTACACTCTAGAAATAAATGGATTGTAAACTAGGATGTTAAAAAAATGTTTCAATTACTCAAAATTTTAAAGTATCTGAAGAAAACAAGCAACTTAAAATACATACTAGCTAATGCTAAGTGAGACATTCTATGTTCATCAGCATCATCTCCAATAACAATGTTAACGTCAATATCTCTACTGATCACTTGAGAAAAAAGGAGAGTGCCCCCGCCTGCGGGGACCCTGTACAGGTAAAGCTCAAGGGGGACCACTCCCTGAAAGGAAAAACGGGCGAGAAAGAGTAGACGGAGCCTAAGCAAGTCCACTTGTCAAGGGTCGCTTTATTGTATTGCAAGCTTTCCTTATATACAGTTTGTATTTAGAAGGGGTTGAAGAAGTTGGTCAAAGGTTACAGCATTCTTATGGGTATGGGGTGGGGGAACTGAGCAATTCAGCAACGTGACTGACCACCAGGTGTTCCAAGAGATTACTGCATGACTTATCTTTTCCGAGAACTGTTTGCAAGGGGAAGAGAAAGATAACCTTGCCATAAATTCTTTCTCAAGGTTACTAGTGCAGGCAGAATGTCCTGCTTAAGTCAACTGTTTGTAGAGCCATATTATATTTTTTGGTAATGAAAGTTGTTTCTCCAGCTCCCAACAGAAGAGGCTCAGAGATTTCTCAGTCCTGAGATTACAAAGCTTGTTGAGATGAAACCAGGGTCTAAACTTGACTCTGTCTGACTCTAAAGCAGGGATCAATGTACAGTTCTGTACCTACCCTGCAAACTTAGTAGTCGTGGTTGTAAGCTCATGAAAAATTCCAGTCTTGGGGATCCTGGTGACTGAATCACTACTTTTCTGAGTGACATCAGTTTTATTGCTAGGAATATGTCTAAATGGTTTTTAAGGCTACCAATAATTCCAATAGTCTGTGACTCTGAGTTTTAAAAATATGCTTAACAACTTCCCCATGAAAGAGTTACGAACATGTGAGTTGCCTGTAGTGGGCAGATAGGAGGACAAATCCTTATGCAAAAGGAATTGAGTCCTTTAGGCTTATAAGAGTGGAAAAACAGGTACCTAGCTGTTAAAAAGTAAAGGTATAAGCCCTTGAGAGATGAACTTTGTTATGGCAGAGGCTCCTGTGTGTCATCACTGTCATCAGAAAGTTCAGTTGATGTCACAAATACAGTGACAACTCGGGAAAAATATGCTGTTACATTTGCTGAAGATGATGGACCCTTTTAGCCAAGCTTTTGTTAGACCTCACATTAGATTTGGTCTTAGGATCAAAAGACTAGTATCTTTCTATAGGTCCCTTCCTAGTCAGAATTTTCAACGACTCCTTATCTGTTTATGCCCAGGTCAAAGTCATTCATAAAAGTCTAATGCAACTCATTTTTCAAACTCAATTTCTCCAAACTGTGATTCCCATCTTCTTGTTTTTCTCTCTTTTTTTCCCACCCATAGTTTCTATGTTATTGTTAGAGAAGCAAATAGCCCCACAAGTTTAACTGGCCAAGGCTCTAAAATCTCTAGTCTCTCTGTTGGAAGAGGTACATTTCCAGTTTCACTGGTCAATCACCTGGTCATAGGACCACCTTAGAAAGGCAGGTTCACCTTAAGTTACACTAAATAGATGGGCAGAATACCTGGTACATTAATGAGGGAGTGAACTTTTCCTGCCTGGAATCCTGCCTCCCAGTACAGAGCTTCTGGACCTGGATACAGACATGTAGGTCTCTGTAAGTCTGCCTGATTTTCTGAATTCTTCAGAAAAACATAATCTCCCCTTTTCTTCTCCATATCCCTTTTCTAAACATGCTTTCTCTAATGCTTTGGGCCACCCTAGCGTCTTGCATTTCTTTGCTTTTTCTCTAAAGCTTCCGTCTCCCGGCCATGTGGCTGCCAGTCAGCCCTGTGTCTAACCTCCATGCAGGCTCTAAACCTGAATGGCTACATAAATTTCTTTCCTTCTCCCCTCCATTCTATTCCTCAAGGCAACTAGTGAGATTATGCCTGACCTGAGGATTTTCCTTAAAATTCTAATAAAATTGTCCTAAAAAGCTTTCATTTGGATCCAGTCTTAAATTCTTTTACGAATGAGACTAAGAACCCTCTAAGGGATGCTCTTTCTCCCCGTTACATCATTGCCTCACATTTAAACAAAAGGCAGTTAATTCACTTATTTTAAAGTAACTTCTCTCCTTTTCTTCTTCGTATCCCTTTCTAAGCATGCTTTCTCTAACTCTTCAGGCTGCCGCAACGCTTTGGGTTTCTTTACTTTTTCTCTAAAGCTTCCTTCTCCCTATTGTGTGGCTACTAGTCTACCACATGTCTGACCTCCATGCAGGCTCTAAACCTGCATGCTTTCATGGCTTTTTTTCCTTCCTGTCTCCATTCTCCTCAAGGCAGCTGCTGAGATTCCCAGCCTGCCTGCCCTGAGGATTTTTCTTTAAATTCTAGTAAAATTGGCATAAAGCTTCCATTTGAGTGCATTCTTAAATTCTTTTACGAATGAGACTAAGAACCCTCTAAGGGATGCTCTTTCTCCCCATTACATCATTGCCGCACATTTAAACAAAAGGCAGTTAATTCACTTATTTTAAAATACTTACCGAGTTTATTCTATGTTCTAGATATAAGCTCCCTGAAGTCAGTGATAGCTACACTGAGCAGGACTTGAGAGAGAGAGAATGAGAGAGAGACACACATAGAGAAACAGACAGACAGACAGAAACACAGAGAGAGAGATAGACAGAGACAGAGAGATACAGAGAGAGAGATACAGAATGGAGATAGGTTAGTTGGTTTGCAGCACAGCACATAATTAAGTATGATGAGGGGCCAAGGAATGGCAGACAGAAAAATATGCACAATGGACACAGTTTAAAACGCAGTGTCCAGAAACTTAAGAGCAGTTCAGTGTGTGTGCTAGAATGCCACACAACAGGGCAGTTGTAAGTGATGAATCTGGAGTAGCACATACAATGGCAATGGCTATGAAATAGAGAATCCTGACTGTGTGCCCTATTAGCTGTGTGCCTAACCCCAGTTTCTCTATCTGAAAGATGGTGATGGTGACTCCTGCTGCCTATTAGCATTTGGTATATAACATTTAGTGGTTGCTTCAATATTTATTGAATCTGAATCTAAGAAATGAAAGGAGGGATGGGAACTACAAGAGCACGAGACAGTGAAATTGGGCAGATTTCTCTCATGTGACAGGACCAGCTTCTGTCCAAGTCCCCAAGTTCTGCACCTTCTATGGCTTCCTAAAATTCTGGTATAGAATCTTCCAGGCAGCTTCCTCACTCCTCATGCTGTGAGTTCTGCACAGAGCCCCAGAAAGTTGCCAGCCATGAGATCCTTCTCCCCTCCAATGAAAACACACATGGCACAAGCATATGATTTCCATCTGGATCCACCCCCGACTTCCGGCCAGGAGGCTGCTGTGTAGGCAGAAACGTCTGCCTTTGAATTTGCCAGCCTAACCTGGCACCCTGAGCTCGTCCTCTCTGAAAAATAAAACACAGATCTGGCAAAGTTCACACTTATGTAACTTCCTTTCAGGGTCCTGTCCATTTTTACCGCTTTCTTACAATGTCAAAACAGGTTGAGGTGGGCCAAGGACGAGTTTGCTCAGAACAAACAAATGGGTCTCTATTTCTGGATGAGAACAAGCAGAGACTTTCCTTTAATCCAAGGAACAGGTGCTAGCCCAGGAGGAGAATGGGCTGAAAGGCCCACCCTTCACCTTCAGGCCATTAGGGCCAGGAATTATTATTCAAAGAAACAGGGCTCTCTTTCCCAGTCAGGACCCCTGATGGCATCAGTGACCAGCTACTTCAGAGTTACTACCATTATCATCCCTGCTGGATTCTATGCCCCAGTGAATTGGCAACATTCCTTCTATTTGCAAACAGTTTGCAAAATAAGAACCCCAGGAAGGATGCAGGCTGGCAGGGCTCCAAGGACTTTCAGCAGCAGTCATACTAAATCTGGGCTACAGTTTACTCCCTGAACAACAGCAAGCACTGGAATTGCCTCCTAGTGGCCCTGGATCACCAGGAGTGCCTCAACTCTCCATGATGCCTAGGTCCCTCCCTTCTCCCTCCCCTACTCCTGCCCTTCCTTTCCTTCCTGTCTCCCTTCCTCCCTCCTTCCTTCCCTCTGGGAATATGCAACCTGACCAACAGAACACTTCAATAACTGTGGATAGTTTGAAATGTTGCCTATCCAAAACCTATTCACGAACTATCTGGGAACGTCTTTAGCCCCAGTAAATAGTCACACTTTTCACCTCTGTTTCTGAATTAACATTTTATGATTAACAAAATGTAGTAACAAAAGAAACAGTCCCCACCAATCAAAAGGCTAAAATGCCATCAGATAGCATCTGAGGCCTATAGCTAAGATTTCTCTTTTGCTGTGTCTGACTACTTAGTGTTTCCACCAATGTATTTGGGAAAAGTGTCTTGATTCATAGCTTTCCTTTGTTCTGTTATTATCAAAAGGTAATGAAACTGTTACCACACTGGAACACGGAATTTGGGGTAACCTGAATGTTTGCTCCTGGGCCATGGTCACTCATATTTGACTTCAGAATAAACTATCTCTTATCCCCTTTGACCTAAGAGTTATGCTTTTTTGTCAACAAAACAGAATAAGATAAAGGCTTTGTTGCATTGTTTTTAAAATCTACTTTGGTGACAACTCTGGGGAGGAGTTTGTATTGTACTACCATACAGGAGTCAACATGATTTTTCTAAAACATAAATCTGTTTTATCCCCCCTGAAAGCTTCACTGTCTCTGATCATCTTTGGGACAAGTTCCAAACTCTTTAGTGTGGCAGTTTGTGTTTCAGATGATCTTGCTGAATACCTCTCCAGACAGCTTCTCTACCTGTCTGCTCCTTATATTGTTAGAATAGCAAATAGCCCCATAAATTTAACTGGTCAAGACTATAAAATCTCTAGTCTATCTATTGAAAAACCTACCTTTCCAGTTTCACTGGTCAATCATCTGGTCTTATGACCAACCTAGGAAGGCAGGTTCACTTTAAGTTATGCTAAATAGATGCATGGAATACTTAGTGTGTTAATGAGGTAGTGATTTTTTCCTGCCTGGCATCCCTTTTCTTAGTTCAAAGCTTCTGGACTCAGCCACAGACATGTAGGTCTCTGTAAGTCTGCCTGCTTTACTGAATTCTTCAAAAAAGCATAATCTCTCCCTTTCTTCTTTTATCCCTTTTCTAAACATGCTTTCTTTAATATTTTTGAGCTACCATCTTGTATTTCTTTACTTTTTCTCTAAAGCTTCCTTCTCCTAGCCATGTGGTTACTAGTCAGCCATATGTCTAACTTCCATGCAGACACGACTTCATGACTTTCTTTCCTTATCCCCTCCATTCTCCTCCTCAAGGCAGTTGCCAAGATTCGCAGCTTTGCCAGAATTCCCAGCTTGCCTGCCCTGAGAATTTTTCTTTAAAATTCTAATAAAATTGTATTAAAGCTTCTGTTTGGGTCCATTCCTAAATTCTTTTATGAATGAGACTAAGAACCCTCTAGGGGAACATTCTTTCTCCCCATTTCAATATAGCCACATAAATGATAGCTAATTCATTGTACTATTCTAAATACAAGTCTTTTTGAAGTGCTGTGCATATCCTAAAAATGTGTGTGTGTGTATGTGTATGTGTGTGTGTGTGTGTGTGTGTGTGTATTTAATGATCAATTCAATTTTGGCATCCCTTTCATCTAACATGTCTTTCCTGAGTATGATTATGATAGAACCATTTTTAAAAAATATACTTTTATTAATTCTTTGATAACTTCATACAATGTATTTTGATCATATTCTGTCTGGAACTCCTCCCAGATCTACCCTTACCTCCCTACCCCCCCTCAGCTAGACAGGAGTAAAAGTTCTCATATGCTTGCCACTATATCACCAATGAGGAAGTAGAGATAAATAACACTTAGGTGGTGTGAAAAATCAGAGGAAATTTATTAGTTCAAAAGCCTAATGAAAAATATTTATATATAAATGTGGTCTGTGTGTATGTGCATGTGTATAGCTAAAGGCTATGTAACAAAAATCACAGTGCCAAACAAGAGAAACCTTTCTTCAAGTTGTTGGTCAGGATAGTTCAAGAGACTCCCACAATAACACTACTGCCACAGCCCTTGCTTATCTCCCAAAACTTGAAAGTAAGAGCCTACTGCTGAAGACATGACATATTCAGACATAGAACTTGGAGCTCTGGAATGGGAACTGACCAAGAAACAGCCTTCATGAAGACTAGCTTTCACAGTTTAAGATGATAGAATGAAAAATGTTAAGAGAAAATAAACAATCTCTAACACTACCCAGTTGTAGAGCCTACAAACCACAACAACGACTAACCCAGCAAACAATAATCTCTATTGGTGCAATAAAACACTTTTGTATTGAGGGTAACCAGCAGCTATCTAATTGGAATTAATGTCTACTAAATCAGAGGGAACATAAACATATACAAGTACACATGGCTGGAGATGACATAGACCCTGGGAAAAAGCTTTTGCCACATCCCTAGACCAATGTTATTTCTTATTATATTCTAAAAACCTATCCTCATATTTACATACCAGTGTACCTCTCCTCATTCATCAAAGAAGTTTCTTTTGGCAACAAATGGAGACTATTACAAAATTTAACAACTGCCCAGTCCTAAGTGAAACATCTAAAATGCAACTTCTACACCAAAGATTCAGGGAACATTGTGGAAGAAGAGGCAGAAAGAATGTAAGAGCCAGAGACACAAGATACCTGCTGCTACTTAAGGCATTCTAGACATGATAGAGAAGATTCACATGATAGATTTCACACCAGTGAAATCTGCACAGTACAATTGTCAAACCAGATCTGCATACAACAAAAGCAGTTGACACAACAAGGTGGATGGGAGAATATCAAATGGTCTCAACTCAAGATGAAGAGCTACAGACAATAAATGCCTGTTGAAGGAGGGAAAATCAATTTTCTCCAGGGACTAGGTCCCTAAGAGGTTATCTAACTCCAAGAGCGAAGCCTTAACAAAGGCACACAGGAGCACCACTGAATGGACTCAGTGTATATCATAATATATTATGTATGCATGTATATGTAATAATTAAGGAAGAGGATAGGAAATTGAGAAGGAGTAGGGAGGATGTGGGATGAGTTAGAGGTGGACTGGGAGGGATGGAAATGGTACAAGGACTATACTCATGTATTATGTTCACAAAAATTTTTAAATTTAAAAAAGTTTTAAAGTAATAAAACTAAAAGTTATATGTTGTTGGATAGTAGGGTGATTATAGAAAACAATGTATCACATTGCTTTGTCATCATCCCTCCCCAGGCAGGACAAGACTGGAAGGGACTTGGAACTCACTAGAACTTGCCCACACTGCCACCACTTTCCCTCCTCCATACTAGAACTTTATGAGAGGCTCTGGTACCCTGATGATATGGTTAGAACCCAACTTTGTCATGAAAATCTCCATACTCACAGTTCCAGTTGTGACTGCCCACCTGGAAAACCTGGCCAGACTGGAATTACACTGTACCGCCATTAAAAAAATCAAAAGTAGAAACCTGAGGGAGAGAGTGATTATTTTTCTACACCTGATCAGAAATAAAACAAACTACAAGAGCAATAAAAACAGAAACAAACTTCTAATCAACAAAAGCAGGCTATAATTTCATATCAGACACACAACCAAAAAAAACACACCCATATGCCCACCTTTATGCAAGTTATACAAAGACTCAAATAATCAAAAGAGCCATATATGTTCCCAACAAATTCCACCAATTCTATAGGAAATGCTATGGGATGAGAACTATGCAGAGGAACCCCAAGACACAGAACTTAAAAGAATAATCATAAAAATAATTAATTTTTAAACAAACAAAGAAACTCAAAGAGAATAGGAATAAACTCCGGAATGAAGAACAAGAATGCACAAATATACGGCTGAATGAAATGAAAAACAAAACAGAAAAACAAAAAACAAACAAAACAAAACAACAACAACAACAAAAACAGTACAGGACTTGAAAAGTGAATTCTCAAAAGAGGTAGAAATATTGAGGAAAACCCAAGTTGAGATGAAAACTCAAGCTGAAATAAAGATGGATTTGAAAAACTCAATAAGCCAGTGAGAAAAGACCGGAGAAAGTCTTACCAGCAGAATGAATCAAATGAAAAGCAGAATGTCAAGACTTGACAATAAATTTGGAGCATAGGACTGTTCAAGCAAACATGAAAAAATTATAAAAACACAGGACTGGAATATTCAGGAGTGGTGGGACACTATGAAAAGACCAAATGTGCTAATTACAGGCATAGAAGAAGAAGAATCTCAAGTCAATGGCATTATCAAGTCTTCAACAGGATTATAGACAAAAATCTCCTAAACTAAGGAAAGATGCACCAATATAGATAAAAGAAGCACACAGAACACCAAATGGATGGGATCAGAAAAGATATACCCCATACCATATCAACATAAAAACACTAACTATAAAGAACAAAGAGAGGGTACTCAAAGCTGCAATAGAAAAACAACAAGGTACATATAAGGGAAAACCCAACAAAATAACACCTGATTTTTCAATGCAAAATTTAAAAGCCTTTTTTTTTGCATTTCATTATTTATTTAGATGTTTAAACTCTTGAACTAAGTTTTTACAAGCTGGTGGGCACTGACAAATTATTTTTCCCACAGAACTATAACCACACATTCCCACACAGTATAAATATATGATTGAACTAACATTCATACACATCACCATTTTATTGATTACATAATAAAACAAATTATCAAGTATCCAATTATTAAGTTACATAGCTCAAAAGGCATATAAAATATTAGATGTCTCCCCAGTTCACTACCAGGACCCACTTTTTTGCAAGAGAGGTAAGGGAGAGAAGGGTGAAAAATCATAATTCAAACAAAAAGTCGAAAACAACTTCCCATAGGTATGGAAAAAATTTACAATAATTTCAGAAATTTTGATTAAGAGTTGTTTAGCTATAATGATGCATCTTTACAGCTTAAAAATATTTGCTAAATTAAAGAGCATATTCTATATGCTCTGCAAAGGACAAAGGTAACATCTTACTAAAAATATTTAATAGCCCCTCTCATTTGTTTTTCAGGCCCTCCCTGTTAAACTGCACCTCTGAGTACAAACGTTTAATTAACTATAAGGCTTTCTGTCTGGAGACATTATTAAAGATACATGCTTCTGTAACAATGTACATTTTACAAAATGGAGGTTTTCCATAGCAGCACATAATAAGACATAGAAAGACATTAAATAATCATCATAAGACCTGGTTTTAAAAAAATCAATGGCTAAGCAAACCTGCTATGAGTGTGGGAGACATAAACAGAGAGAGCAAGTGAATAACCAGAGAGGCCCTACAGTGTTTGAAATGACTGAAGGAATAGATAGAGTGCTAGACTGAAGTCTAGATAGAGTGCTCTTAGTTTCTGGGATTTTGGATTTTTATGATACTAAAAATATACAAATTTTCTGCTGGGTATTTTGGCACTTAACTGTTGTAAATCCCCTATTTATTGATAAGATTCTGGCACAGGAATACATTTAAAGACATAACTCGATACTATTGGATTTTGGGAAAGATCAATTGGTACAAATAATAAGCACATTTCAATTGCTGGCCAGCAAAAATCTTTTGCTAAGTGTCCAAACAGACCAGTCATAATCCAAACATAGAGGTTGCAATTCTGGCAAGCTTGAGAGGCCTGGTAAAACTGGTTCAATACTCCTGTGGAAGTTTCATTCGACTTATTCAAGCCAACATGTTGGCTAATTATGTATGACAAACTGGGTCCCACCCGAAGTTGCACTTCCAAGGCAATGGTATCAGGCACTCCAGTTTATTGAATGCAACAGTTGTTGTATGACCATTGGAATTCGTGGAGTGCACCCACATTTTAGGACAGTACTTCTCTAGATACAAAAGTTGCTCGCTGTTAAAATTTCCATGACTCTTTGTCTTATGAACTGTACTGCATCTTCATATTTCATTCCACCTTCAATTAATGCTAGGGCAACCAGCACTAAAGCTCTCCTAAGGCCTGCAGCACAATGGACAGCAATGCAACAACCAGGTTCTTTACTAAACTTAATCTTCACAAGACTTAACCAGTCATCAATAATTTGGTGGGATGGTGGTGCACCATCATCAAAAGGCCAATCGAGACTTGAATGCCTTCTTTCTCCACAAGAGTAGTGTTGTAAGTTGCTTCACATACTCTTAATATTGTGGTAACTCCATAACTCTGCAATGTATTCTGTATTCTAAATGACCACAGATGCCAACCCAGACTTCTTTACCTAAGAAAATCACCCATCCTAATCAAAGGAGAAAGCAAATTCTTACATGATATAAAAAGGTGCTCAAAGTATACTACAGAGCCATAGTCATAGAAACAGCATGGTACTGGCACAAAAACAGACATATAGATCAATAGAACATCACTGAAGGTCCAAACCTGAGGACACACAATTTCAGTCACCAGGTATTTGACAAAGGTGCCAACAACACACAATGGAGGAAAGACAGCATCTTCAACAAATGGTGCTGGCAAAACGGGATCCCCACCTGTACAAGAATGAAACTAGATCATTATCTTTCACCTTGCACAAAAGTCAACTCCAAATGGATCAAAGACCTCAATGTGAAACTGGAAACCCTGAAACTGTTAGAAGAAAATATTGGCAGTAACTTACAGGATATAGGTATAGAAAAGGATTTTCTAAATCAGACAGAAATTGCTCAGGAATTAAGGTCAGCAATCAATAAGTGAGACCTCATTTAACTAAAAAGCTTCTGTGCAGCAAAAGAAACAATCAAAAAAGTGAAGAGAAAACCCAAAGAATGGGAGAAAAATCTTCACTAGTAACACACCTGTCAGAGGTTTAACATCCAGAATATATAAAGAGCTCAAAAAACAAAGAATCGAGAAATAAAACGACCCAATGAAATGATGGGCTAAAGATCTAAATAGAGAATTCTCAAAGGAATAAATAAAGATGGCTAAGAAACATCTCAAAAAGTGTTCAACATTGTTAGTAATTAGGGAAATGCAAATTAAAACCACCCTAAGGTATCACATTACACCAGTAAGACTGGCTAGGATCAAGAAAACAAATGATACCAAATGATGGCAAGGATGTGGAGAAAGGGGAATGCTCATTCACTGCTGGTGGGATTGCAAACTTGTGCAACCTCCATGGAAAACAGTGTGGAGAACTCTTAAAAAAGTAAAAATGAACCTACCATATGACCTAGTTATACCACTCCTTGGACTCCCAAAGGACTCATCCTACTCTAGAGACACTTGTACAACCATGTTTGTTGCTGCTCTTTTCACAGTAGCTAAGAGATAGAAGGAACCTAAGTGTCCCTCAACTGACGAGTGGTTAACAAAAATGTGGTATAGTGACACAATGGAGTTCTATTCAGCAGCAAAGAAAGATGAAATAATGAAACTTGCAGGTAAATGGATGGATCTAGAAACTGTTATATGAAGTGAAGTAACACAGACTCAGAAAAACAAATGACATATGTTCTCCCTCATATGTGGCTCCTAGCACCAAATCCTTTTAAATTCCAGGTCCTTTAAAACAGATGATGCTATACAGCAGTCCCTTCTGAATGAAATAACTGCCATCATCACAACTTCAGCTGAGCCTGATCACTAAACATAGTCACAATTGGGCTTGTTGACGGTTGTGCTCATTCATTAAAGGACTGCCAAGCAGGGTCACTGGAAGCTCACCTTGGAAGACAAAAGAAAAATGAGGAGGAACACAATACAGGGATGTTTTTGGAAGCCCTTGTCAAGAAACTCCAATGGACTCTCATATGAATATTTGAAAATTGCCCTGTTCTGACTTTTTTCTAATTTCCTGTCTAGAACTTGTAATGAGTAAAGAGCTAATTACTCTTGCCTTTACTTCTCCTTCACAGCTCCTATTCATGATTCAAGGACTTTCTTTTCCCCTTAGAGACAAGAGTTATGCAATTTGGGAGTCCTTTAGATAGACCCAATGAAGGGGTACTCCAATTGCCTCACCCTACATCCCTGTTCAGCATGGAAGAAGCTAGAGCAGTCGGCGTCCCGATTCCCTATTGGCAATTTGGGTAACCCCTTCAGCGGATGGCATGATAAGAAGAGGAGGTAGGAATTGGCTAGGCAGTTAGAGTAAAAAGACCCCAAAGAAATGTAGCCAGTTTATGGGCTAAACGTCAAAATGTCCTTGGGCCTGTTAGCAACATACTCTGTTCCAAAGTCCAAAAATGTCAAAAGTATTTGGGAGTTTGTATCTAATCCTTAAAAGATTTTAGGGTTACCTCTTTTGAGGGGGGAATGTTAGAGGGGAGGGAATGGGCATGCATTTGATCAAAACACCTTATATCCATGTATGAAATTCTCAATAAAGTTTTTGTAAAAGTTAAAAAAATTCAAATAGTCATGTATGACATTCTCAAAAATAAAAATAAAAATATGTTAAAAAATACAGTGCTGCTTTTCAAATCAGAAATCTAGAGATTTTTACTTCACCTGCAAAGCCCATATATGCAAATAGGGAGAACAGTGGTGACAAATCCTCAATTGCTGTATTATTGCATTTACTTGTTGATATACTAATAACTAAACAACATTTTCCATAGGTGAAAGTTTTAAAATTATATATTTGATAGGCAAGTATATAAAATTTTGTATCTATCAAACAAGAAAAATGGTTGAAATAGTACATGTCCACCAAAACAACCTGCAGAAAATATGGGAAACAATGCAAAGGACCAAAGAAAAGAATAATTATATCCAAGAGGTTATGGAAAGAAAAGAAATGAACTGTATGTATGGGAAAACAAAATAGAACTAAGAGCACAAACATAAAACAAAATGACAGTAGCCAATACACATCTTTCAGTAATAACTTTTAACATCAGTGACCTCAGTTCTACAATCGAAAGACACAGCCTAGTTGAATAGATTAAGAAACAAAATCCATCCTTCTGTTGTGTACAAGAAACTCATCTTAACCTCAAGGACATGTACCATCATAGAATGAAAAGAAGAAAATATATCTCAAGAAAATGACACAGCAAAACAAGAAGGTGTTGCTACCCTAATATCAGACAAAAATTAATTGGAAGATATAAAAAGGGCACTTCACTCTGATCATGTGAACAAACAACCAAGAAGACATTACAGTCATGAACGTATGTACACCAAAGTCTGGTGCACTCAATTTCATATAAAAAAATGGGTACTACTTGATTTCAAGACATAGGTCAATGGCAACTCAGTTAGGTGGCTTCAAACCCTTATTTTCTCTGACAAAGAATAAACAGATAAATATCTGAATTGAAATAATATATATCAAATGGAACTAACAGACATCTACAGAATATTCCACCAGAGCAAAATAGAATACACATTTACTCAATAGCCCATGGAAGTTTCTCTAAAATCGACCACAACCCTTGACACAAAACATTAAAACATATGAAGAAAATGGAAATTATTCCATGTATTCTATTGGAACATAATGTAATAAACCTTAAAATCAATAGCAAAATATGCTCTAGTAGCTATATGAACTCATGGAGTTTAAACAACACACTACTGAATGATGAATGGGTCAACGAAGAAATTAAGGAATAAAAATATTTCTAGAACTATCTGAAAATAAAAACACAACACCACAAACCACTGGGGCATATTATAGCAGTCCTAAGAGAGAAGTTTATGGAACTAAGCAAAAGCATTAATAAATCAGAGCAAAAATTAATGGCATGATGCTACAACTCAAGAATCTGGAGAAACAAGAGCAAATTAAACCAAACCCAACAGACAAGAAGAAAAAATAAAAATCAGAGCAGAAATAGAAATAAAACAATAAAAAGAATTAATGGATCTAAGAGCTGATTGATGGAAAAGATGAAAAAGATAGACAGACTCTTAGCCCAGAAGAAGAACCTAACCAACAAAATCATACATGAAAAAGGAAACATTAAAGTGGATACCAAAGAAGGAGGAGGAGGAGGAGGGGGGGAGGGCAAGGGTTGACACTCAAGTCCCACTGTGAACCAGGTGCTGACCCAAGGTCTTTATGTTTAGCACTCAAATTCATACCAAGTTCACAAGAAGGCAGTGGCTGTAACCTCATCTTACAGATAAGGAGGAAGAAAGCAAAACCTAACCAACAAAATCATACATGAAAAAGGAAACATTAAGGTGGATACCAAAGAAGGAGGAGGGGGGAAGGGGGAGGGGAGGGGGAGGAGGAGGAGGAGGAGGAGAAGAAGAAGAAGAGGAGGAATAGGAGGAAGAGGAGGAGGAGGAGGAAGAGGAAGAAAGCAAAATCTAACCAACAAAATCATACATGAAAAAGGAAACATTAAAGTGGATACCAAATAATCCAGAATTATTAAAGAGATTACTTTAAAATCCTATATTCTGTCAATATAAAAAATAGGGGCCTGGAGAGATGGCTCAACAATTAAGATCACTGGCTGCTCTTGCAGAGGATACAGGTTCTGTTCTCAGCACCCATATAGTGGCTAACAAGTGTTTCTAACTCCAGTTCAAGCAGATCTGACGCCTTCTGACCTCTGTGAGTATTGAACAACACGGGTATACTTACAGACATGCAAGCAATACACTTATACATGTAAAATAGAAAGAAAGAAAATATTAAAACTTTACTAGTTTTACCAACATTTTCTGAGTACATTATGGCTTAGACTTTCTAAGCTCTTACAGATATTACCTAACTTAATCCTCTTAATTCTATAAAATAGATATTACCACCTTAATTTCACAAAGTAGGAAGGTAAGGTCAGAGTGGTTTAGTAACTACAGGTTATTAAGTTGAAAAATAATGTGCGAACCCCAAGCAGTGAGGCTATAATCTAGATAGACCCTTACAAAAAAACCACACTTAATGAAATAATTTCATTTTGGTTTCTTGTATTACACTGCCATCTATTTTAAGCACCTCTTTAATTCAATCAACTGACATACAATAAGTTATGAATACATTATAGGGAGCATGACTATTTCTTAAAAAGAAGTTAATTACTCACTTAGGATGTCCCTAAAGAGAACAGAAAAACGTGATCAACAGAGTTGATATTTCATCACTAGTCCCACAAATAGTTCATTATTGTTTTAAACATTTTATTTATTGTTTTTATTTTATGTATATGCCTGTATTGCCTGCATGTAGGTAAGTGCAATGCCCGCAGAGGACAGAAGAAACTGTTGGATCCCATGGAACTGGAGTTACGGACAGTTGTTAGCTGCCATATGGGTGCTGGGATTCAAACCTGGGTCGGATGCCAAGAACAGTGTTCTTATCCACTAAGCTATCTCTCCAGCCTCAGGAGTTCATTATTTTTTATGAAAAAAAAATATTGAACTAGTCCTAGAATGAATCTTTCTTTCTCATTTCCTTTGCCCAGGCCATAAGAGTTATTTCTGTCTCTTTCATATAAATAATTATTTATGTAGGAGTCATTTCCAAGCAAGGACGGGATCTGTTCAGTTACTGAGCAATAGAGATCCTGCAGCTGAAGACTTTCTGGATCTAAAAAAGGAAAATTACTTTGCAATCCCAAAGGATATTTTGTTTACAAGAAGTATCTATGCTATCATATGTAAGTTGAGGATGGGTGGCTCACAAAGAATAGAAACCCACTCAAGTTTTCTTGAGGAAAAACAGGAACCAAATCTTTATCATTATTAGAAAACAGATACTTTTTGTCTCATTCTTTCCTCATAGTTGCAAGTGTCTAATGTATGCTGGCTTAATCCTTCTTTCCAGGTTTTACTTCTCTTTCTGTGTAAATATCACAGCCTTTCAGAAATGGTGCCTTCAGGTTCCAATCAAACTATGTCTTCTACTCGTTTCTTATGCTCAACAAATGCATTCTCCAATTTCCAAGGATAGCAAATACAATTGATTCAGCTTGAATCAGATCCTAATTTACTTGCATGTTCAGATCACATGGTACATCCAAACTGTGATGTGTTCTAATGTGTGTGTAAGGGTACGGAAGTAAAGATCTTGTAGTAATTATGCAGTTGTCTTCAGAACACATCTTAGGAACATGTTTATCAGGAAGATTGGTCATCATGAATCACTAGGGCAATATTTTATACCACCACTATAACTGAGAAGGCATTTAAATAATTTTTCTTAGAATCTCCTTGGCAAGGAACTTCCTACATTCAGGTTTAGCTAGGGTAGTTTTCATTTACATAATTATCTCAGTATAATTGTTAACAATACCATATTTTTCCCTAGAAGTGGCATGGTTTGGGACATAAATTATTTAGTCATTGCTTAAAATTAATTACATGCGCTTGAAATTAATACTTTGACTATTTTATGTATAACATTGAAGTATAGTAAATACATTATATAGTTTTAAGATAAATGAATGGTAGGGATTTAATTTTTATTTTTGTTATTTTAAAGACCACACAGTGAAAATTTGACCTTCAAGGAGCTGAATGTTCCCGAGGTTCAGTCCGAGCCATTCTTCGAAGTCCCCGGCAATTCCTTTTAGGCTGGGGATATGTGTTCCCTCTCAGACTAATGCAGCATGACAGTCTAAGCCACAGAACTGTGGACTTTTGCCTACTTTCTCCAATGACTGCTAGGAATTTCAGAAGGCTTTCTTGCTCAGCACACTGAAGGAAAGGCAGAATCAACAGGAGGAAATTTCTTAACCTTGTGGAATGGCCTGTAACACCTTAAAGGCAAGTTTTCAAACCACAAAGCAAGTCATCTGCTATAGTTCAACTTAAATAAGTCAAATGCGTGCTGGAAATGAAATGTTATGTCTAAGCAAAATGAGGAGCAAAGTAGAAAATCCAAGTGACAAAAATAGTTCTTCCTTTAAATGATTATCTGTTTATATAATCTGTGAACATTTCTGAGCTGTAAAGATCAACATGTTAACAAAATAAAATTTACATGTACTTTTACTTTCTATGTAAGAATAGTACTGTTTGATTTGAAATAAAGGAGAAAAATTAACATATCTTGGAGAATTCATTGTGGAATTTGAGTGACCCATATAATGATGCAGGCAAAGTAGTTAGGGAGGGATCAGTGAGTTGGCAATTATAGGCCCCTGAGGTATGGAAATGGCTGAAACATACCCTTATCTGTAAAGTATGATTTGTGTAATAAAAAATGATGCTATATGAGGTAGTCTTTAATGGGTATGTAATAATTGGCAACTTGTGCAATAACTGGTAAATTTTATTATAACAAAGTCATCAAAGTTCTAGGAAGAGGCAAAATACAGAGAAAGACGATCCCCACATTTTCTAATTAGAAAAGACCTTACAAGATATTTAATCCTCTGATTTTAATAGCTGATAAGTTAAGGTCTAGAATAAGAAATACATGCTTAAATCACACAACAAATATAGAATTAAGATCAGACCTCAAGTATCTGCTTCTCTGCTCAGTATTTGCTGTTCCAGAACATAGTTTTTGTTTGTTTGTTTGTTTGATTTGTTTTGTTTTGTTTTAAATTATTTTTCTTTTTTTAACCCATGTCAACTCAATTAAACAAAGGCCCAAAGGGTAGATGAGAAATAGTGGGCAGGTCAGCACTAGATTGAGAACTATTTGAGACTGATTGCTGCTGGGTGAGGGAGAGTATGACATACAACCACTGGATGGGCTGACTAGACTCCACTGATTGCATTTACACTGAAGGACATTTAGATACAAATAACTGAATGAATAGGACTCATCACATATGGCAGAGTGTATAGGATTCAGTGGGGGTGGGATGGTATGGATCAGGGAGAGGGTCTGGATGTGAATGGGAAATATTGTACGAAATCTTAAAAGCTCAATTAAAAAATAACATGTTTTTAAATTCTAACATTTGTACTTAAAGCCAAATCAGCTAGAATATTTACAGACTAGGGATAATTTGGATAGCAAGAAGACAATTTTAAAAACTGGTGGAAAGAATTATAGGATGCATTCTGAGAACATTACATCATTCAAAAAGCTAAAGTTCCTATGAGGCTAGGCAGGAGGAGAGGAGATACAAAGGTGTGTTACCCTCTTAAGCACTGCATAATAGGCTGTGTAGTTGACTCTCTCTGTGGTTTATCTTCTTTAATCACTGAGCTGGCATGCAGACTATATTTTCAGTTATATATTCTTTAAGTACAGAGACCATCTCACAGGTGGGGAACATGAAAGTTGCTGAGCACAAGCTAATTGACTGTGTGGTATCAACCAATCCAATCTCATTACCGATATAAAGTCACTAAGATCTTAGATGGTAGTGAGTAGACTAAGTGTAGAAAAGATAACAAAATGTTAGCAGGGAGGAAATGAGCTTAGTCTACTTTCAATAGTCTTTATGACCTTTCAGTTTACTTCCCTTGCATAAACTCATTGCTACATAGAATCATTTTTTATTATAGATGATGTTGTTATTCTGTTATTCGGGGTTCCTTTTGTGTGTACAGATCATACATGAATATAGTCTTTGCATTATTTCCATCTCTCCCACTCCCCCTTCATCTCCTCCTATGTCCCTTCCATTCCCTCTCAATCTCTTGTTTTCTGCTTTATTGTTTTATTACAGATATATGTATGAGTGCATATATATATATATATATATATATTACATGTACTCCTTAAGAAAGAGAGATGCCATTGTTAATATGCATAAAGATCACCAAAGGATCTTGTAAATAATACAAAATTAGGGATCAGTGAGATAGTCCTGAGAAGTAAAAGTGCTTGCCATGCAAGCCTGACAACCTGAGTTTGACTTCTAGAACCTAAGTAAAAAGCTGGATTCAGTGGCACATACCTGTAATCCTAGCACTCCTACATGGAGATGGAAAGTGGAGGCAGAAGAATCACCTGGAAGTTTTTGCAAGTAACACAGTAGCAGGAACAAGACAGACCTTGCCACAGACAAGGGAGACCAAGATAGCTGAGTCCTGAATGTTGTCTTCCGGCTTACACAGACATGTCATAGCACACAATTACACTCACACACAAACACATCGTATATGCACATGCACACACATAATAACAATAGTAAAAATTTAGAAATACAGAATTACTGGTATACCCTCATGAGTAAAATTTGGTAATTTATTTATTAAGCCTAGAACATAGTAGGAATATGTATTAAATAAGCACTTTTGGTGCTTCTGATACCTCTAACAGAATCTATCAAATTCAAAGTATTCCCTTATTTTCTTTGGTGAAAAAGAAGTATGGTTCACATTCAAACTTATTCTTATCTCCATTGAAGATCATTTGTTATTTTATCTTTGAGTGAATGGTGTTTTTATATCCTTGTAGATTTGTATACTTGTTTGTTTTCATTCTTTTTAATGTAAGTAACTAACATTCTATTTACAAACAGCAATCTTAAATAAAGAAATAAAATTACATAGTAAATTAAATGTCCTTTCTGGGACATGAAGGAGTTGTATTAGATGATTCTTAATTGACTATTAAATATAGTAGCTTTGTTTTATAGTGCAAATAAATGTACTACCAAGTCAGTATTGAGAATTAAATACTTGCATACATTGGGTACTAAGCTAGCAAATGAATTGAAAAATGGAATTATAAAATTAAATGCTATAAAAAGTAGAGGAGGAAGTAAGCAGGGAGTGAAATAAGTTTCTTTATTAAACATAGAGGTCAAAGAAATACTAGAAGACTGGTTTGCAGCATAGACTTAAATGAAGGAACTGGGTTTCTAAGTAAATATCTCAGAATGCCTCAGAGATTCAAGGAAGAACAATCAAAAGGCAAAGTAGTAAGAGATGAAGTCAGAGGGGATGCAGGGGGTCTGATCAATTAGTGCCTTGTAAGTTAAGGTTTTCTTACTCTAATAGGAAGTCACTGGAGAGCTTTGAGCAGATGTTTGGCCTAATCTGACTTCTGTTTTAGAGGAATACCCAGGACTGTTTGTGCAATATACTGTGAGATGAACAGAAGAACCAGTTAGGAGACTATGCCAGTAAACCATTTGTTGGTGGTTCAGACTAAAGCAGTATTGGTGAAAACGTTACTTGGATTTTTAAAAATATTACATAAAAGAGGTAAGAATTCAGATATAGAGGACCACTATGTAGACCTTACTCTGTTAGAAAAGATATCTAAACAGTGGCCCTAAAAGTGGAATTGTAATAAATCTTTATTTAATCTGCTTATATAAAATAAGCCTTAAAGAATACATAGAATTTAACTGATGGTAAGTGTCTCTTGTTCTGTAACATTTATTTAAGGCATTAGGGTAGCACTGTAGCATATATGATTCTAAGACTATCGCAACATTTCTGTTCTCTAAGAAGTCAGTACAGACTAGCTGAATTGGCTTATCTTTATTGAGTACAATTTATGTGACCAGAACTAATGAAAACACTTTGAAAAACCTAGAAAATATTCTTAAATAGTTCATATTAACAGTACTATTAACCATATTTTGAATAAAGAAGATGATATTCAGAGATGTTAAGAAATACATTCAAAATCATGTACTGGATGAAGTAGAGATGGGATTTGAATTTAAATCAGAAAGCCAGAGTCCAAAACCCTCACTCATTAACCAGTAGAATATATTCTTTCCCAGATTTCTCAAATTTCCCAACTTCTCATATGTAGACTTGTGATAATAATAGTAACTCTTTAAAACATTATTGTGAGGTTGGGAAAATGAGTACATGGTTAAAGTCCTTGCTGTGCAAGTGTGAGGACCTGAGTTCAAAGCCAGATATGACAGCATGCATTTTTAATCTCAGTGCTCCTACAGTGAGCCAGAGATAGAAGAATCTAGGGAAGCTCACAGGTCAGCCTGCCATGTGCAAAGGTGAACAGTGAGAACTAGACCATGTCTGAAACAAGAAGCAATCCCAAGAGGGCAGCCCTAAACACAGGTACACACACTGAATCCCTTTAGTGGTGTGTGTGTGTGTGTGTGTGTGTGTGTGTGTGTACCTGTGTTTTAGGGCTGCCCTCTTGGGATTACCTCTAGGGACCTAGACCCTGAGAAAACTGAATCTCTCTTCCTGAGTATCCATCGAGTGCCTGTAACTCTTCATCTTGAGTTGGAACCCCCCTGAAATCTCCGCCATCCACCTTGGCATGTCAATGGATTTTGTCATTATGCAGATCTTTTTAGGCTACATTTCTATGGAAAGAAACAAAATAATAAAACTACACAATAACGTGTTAACTTACCTGTTTTTTAAAAATACGTTTTCATTAATTCTTTGAGAATATCATGCATGCATGCAATGCATATTGATCAAATTCATGCCCCAGTCCTGCCCTGAAATCATATCAGGTCTACTACCTTTCCTCCCCAACCCCCTTCCCAAATTCATGGCCTATTTCATCCAATTTGTTCTTCCCATGTAGTCATGGATATGGACCATCCACTTCAGTGTGGTTGAACTACTAGGCATCTCACCATCAAAAGAAACTGACTCCCCCTGCCCATAGCTCCTCAATTAGGCTTGGAGCTCATGAGTCCCTTTCACCTCCAAGCTGACTGGCTTGGTCTTGTGCAGGAAACCACAGTTGCTGTGAGTTCATGAGTATAATGATCTTAATGTGGCTATTATTAATTGGGATACAAAAATGGCTTTTGTTTCTTCTTTTTAATAATTTTCATATGTAAGATTTGTTGCATTTTTATAAAGAAAAAAAACACAGTGGCTAAAATTTTCAGATTCATTTGCCTATCCCTTGACCCAATTAATTTGCCTTTCTAAGCTTATGTAGAGTGGGAATTATAGATATTTTGATGATAAGTGTTCAGCATTTAACATAATGGCTGTGCAGCAATGAGTACTCAATAAATACTTAGTTATTAACACATTACCATCATCATAAAGAGAACTGAGAAGACCAAAAGGCCATTTACCTCCATTATATTAAGGACTCAGAGGAACTGAGAAGACATCTTAGAGATCCCCATAATTATAGACTAAAACAATATCTGTTTCTGTAGACATAAACATGTCAATGCAAATTAAGGAAACAATATAAAAATATCTAAGCATACGTAAAGGAGCATGGAGGAGTCTGTGTTTTGCGTCAGTTTATACAATCATAATTAAGAGGAGACATTTGAAAAACCCACTTTAAAAATCTAACATCCTTAATGTAAGTAATATAGCATGGAACCTTGTAAAGATGTCAGCTTGACCTAATATTCTAATTACCACACATGTCTTATCTTATGAAGGTTTTTATGTAGAAACAATTTAATTTCACTTTATAACTATTTATTAGAAATTTAAATCACATTAGAAAAGTAGTTCATTAACTGTTTAGTTTAAAGTATAACAATGTATTTTCTTGGGTTTCCAGATAAGCAATTCTTCAATATCATTGAGTAAATTAAAGAAAAAAAATTAGTTCATATTTTTAAGAGGTGGAAAATCAGCTTTGTAGAATGACAGAAAGCAAGCACAACTGAAGAACTGTGGTGGTCTAGGCATAAATCCATCTTTTCACATACTATTTGTCAGCTGCTTGCTATGTATAAGACCGTCTTCCACAGTCCTTTATATCTCTGTGTAATCAGAAAAACTACTTGATTTTCTTCAACCTCAGCTTCCTTAACTGTAAAACAGCAATGAAATATTGTTCAAGGTTATTTTGAGAATTAGACATGAACTTCTGATCATTTCATTATTAACATTTGGACAAAACAGAAATAGACATGTAGGCTCATTACATTCCCGTGTTATTATGAATAGTGCAGCAATGAAGCAGGTGCTTCTACTGTAGAGCACAAAGTCTTTCGGGAATATGCCCAGTAGTAGTATAGATGAACATATGTCAATACTATTTTTAGTTTTTTGAGAATCCTCCATGGATTTCCACAGTGGCTGCTCCAGTTTAGACTTCATCAATAGTGAATAAGGGCTTCCCTTTCCCAAGATCCTTGCTAGCCTTTATAATCATTTGTTTTCTTTAAAATAGCCATTTTGACTAGAATAAGATCAAATCTCAGAGTAGTTTTAATTTGTATTTCTCTGATGGCTAAGAATGTTGAACACTTAGAAATGTTTATTAGCTCTTCTTTTGATACTCTTTCAATCTGGTTGTTTCCTTTCTTGAGGTTTAGTTTGTCAAGGTCTTTGTGTATTATAGAAACTGATCCTCTTTATTTCATTTTCTAATTGGAGTTTTTGTTGTTGAGGGTTTTTGTTTTGTTTTGTTTTTGAGAATTTTATGCACGACTATTGTCTTTGCACTATTTCCATCCATCCCAGTCTCCCACCAACTCCCCCATCCTATTTCAGACCTAAAGACTTTCTCCAAATGTGTAAGCTGTCTCTTCACTCAATTAAGCTGTCTCTTCACTCAACTGCAGTACAGAAACTTTAATTTCATGAGTTCCCACTTGTCATGTGATGTCCTTATTTTCTGAGTAACTACAGTCTTATTCAGAAACTCCTATGCCTATATCTTTAAATGTACTCCCTACTTTATTCTGTAGTAGTTTCAAAGCTTGAAATCTAACATTGAATGAAGTCTGACTCATTTGGAGTTGAGTTTTGTGCAGGGTGACAGGTAAAGATGAAGTTTCATTCTTCAGCATGTAGATATCTAGTTTTTCCAGAACTATTTGTTGAAGATGTGTCCTTTTTACCTCTGGGTTGGTGATAGTTGCATGAACTCACATCTGGATCTATTCTGCGCCATTGATCTCTGTGTCTATTTTGTGCCAGTACCATGCTGTTTTTATTACTAGTGTTCTTGCTTTTCAGGATTGCTTTGGTTATTTGAGGGGTTTGTTTGTTTGTTTGTTTGTTTCTCCATATTAAATTTAAGATTGTCTTTTCTGTTTCTGTGTAGAACTAAGCTGGCAGTAAATAAACCCCCACCCATGTTCAGACAAGAAACTGTAATTGAACTCAGTAGGCTAAACATAAAAAAGAGATTTAAAAATAACAGGGGCTCTTGTTGAAAAGAAAGGGACATTGGTTCAGTAGTGGCACTTTTATCTTGGGGGCAATCAACAGCTACCTAATTTGACTAAAAGCCCACTCGATGGGAGGAAATTCAAGTGTGCTACTGTAAACATAACCTAATACACATGGCTGGAGTGGTAATATCTTAGAGAAAACCCCAAGAATGTCACATTGCTAGACTAATGTGATTTCTTACTATGTGTAAACTATGTACCCTTATATTTACAGACAACTATCCCAGTCATTTTGTACTAGTCAGAGACTATTAGCAAGCACTACAACTGGTCACACATGGACATTATCCATGAATTGCCCAGGCCTACGGGACACATCTACAATGCGACCTCTTCTACACCTAAGGCTCATAGAATATAGAAGAGAGTAAAGAAGGGGGAGGACAATAGTGAAACTCTCCTTTCTCAGTAATGAAGCTCCCTCATGCAGTGTAGGGCCAGGAACACAAGAAGTCGCAAATGGCCAAAGTGTAGAGATCAAGAGTCTGCTCAATAATGGTCCTTGGATAGGACTCCTTTATTAAACTTCACCCACCCAAGGCTCAGGGACCATCGCAGAAGAGGGCGCAGAAAGATTGTAAGAACCAGGGAGGAGGTGCATGACCATATGGAAACAGTCCTACAAGCTCCTGGAAACTACACATATGATCCTATGGCAATGGTATCAGCACACACAAGTCAGCATACACATGCAAACTCAGGCAGACAATAACCCAGCATAGAACTGGGAAAATGAACAGCAGACCCCAATCTTATCTGGAGGAATGCTGGCAACTGCTACTAGATGAAGAAAAGCTAATCTTCCTAAAACAAGGGACTCTAGATAGCCTGACTAGACTTAGCAGATGGACTTGCACTGGGGACACTGACAACACAGTGGGCCTTAACAGGGATGACAGAGTATATGGTTTCCAGTGGATGGGCTATGGGAGGGTGTCAGTGGGGACAGGGGTATAAAGATGATCACAATTGCTTGAGATGTTCTGTATGAAGTGCTTCGTAAATCCAGTCTTCCCAAAGCAATTTACTCACTTCCTTATAAATTGCTTTATCCTATGATTTAACTGTGTGTATCCTGAATTATATTTCAAATTTGCTTTGTAACTACATTAAAACCATCCTTTAAAATAAAAAAATAAAGAAAAGAAAGGGAAGGGGATGTGAGGGCAGAACGGGTGTACAAATGACTAAAATTAATTATATAAATGTATGAAGCAAACAATAAAAATTTTTTTAATAAACAGCCCAATTAAAATGGAGGGTGAAAGATATAGCAGACGTTTCTTCAAAGAAGATGTATAAATGGCTGATGAGCTAACGAAAAGATGCCCAACATGTTAGTCAATACAAATCAAAACCATGAGGAGACATTTCATACCCATTACAATGGCTACAATAATGCTTCTACCACCTCCCATTATCCTCTCTTGTCCTTGCTACAATAATATTTTAGCAAAAAATAAATGGTCGTGAGAATATAGGGAAAATGGGAAAAGACAGAAATCTACTAACTTGATGACAGAATGCCTCATGGTGATATTCAAAGACAAGCGATAGTGATAAATAATAGTGATGTTAATTATGAAAGCAAACATGTGGGAGTAACTATGTTCCAAGCACTACTGTAACACTTTCTATGACACACGTACAATTCTTACAACAACCTTAAGGGTATGAAACGAAGACAGAGATAAATTTAGAGAATTTTAATAAAGGACCAAATAAAGAATCATGTTACTAGGTTCCCAGGTGCTTGTAGGATTCTATTTCCATACAGTCATGCACCTCCTTCCTGGTTCTTACAATCCTTCTGGCCCATCTTTCATGATGGTCCCTGAGCCTTGGGTGGGTGAAGTTTAATAAAGTAGTCCTGCCCAAGGACCATCATTCAGCAAACTTTTGATCTATACACTTTAGCCATTTGTGACCTTTTGTGTTCCTGGCCCTACACTGCATGAGGGAACTTCATTATTGAGGACTGGGGAGGAGGAGAAGAAGGAGGAGATAGCCTGACAGTACCCAATGGACTTGATTTACAGGGGAAAATAGAATCATTCCAATAATAGGGCAGGGGGATGTTTAGTTGGCAAAATACCTACTGTACAAGTATGATGGCTTGAGTTTGCATTCCTTACTCCTGTATAAAAAGGTGCTGTGGAATCTCGCTTTTGTAACCCTAGCGCTGGAGGAACAGAGATAGGAAGATTGCCAGAGCTCATTGGCCAAACATCCTATCTTAATTCATGAGTTTGAGGTTCATGACCCTATCTCAAAATAAGGTGGAAGTGTATCAAGATAAAAGTGTCATCTTTTGGAATCCATTCTTACATGTATACATGTATACACTTGCAAAGAGACACATTCACATGAATACCCACATATACACACACACACACACACACACACACACACACACACACGTCCACTAATTACAAAAAGTTTTGACAACTTTCATTTATGAAGTACATAGGGACCATGATGAACCCTTCCAATACCTAATGTTATTTAATTCTCGTGAATCTCCAGTAACATCGGTATTTCTAGTTTATGTTACAAATCGCAAAAAAGATCCAGAAAGGATAACTCACTTACCCAAATCTGCACAGCTAATAAATGGCAGAATGAGGGTATAAATCTAACTTTATTTGACCCAGATGCTCTATTATTAGTCTACTACACTTATACACAAGATCAATGAGATCTATATCTGTGCATCAGTTAAAATAAGGAAAGCTGAGAGAAACAGAAAAAATATATAAAAGCACAATAAAACTTTTCTTACACATGAAACAAATGGAAACACAACTGAAATTTGGTATGACGACTGCTTCTCAGCCTCTGAGGCCGCTTGTACTCTGTGTCTGCTAGAAACTACAGAACCTACTTGATCCTTCCTGTCACATCCCAGGATCAAATTTCCTATCTTAAATTGTATTTTTATGCTATAACTTTAGCCTTTAGCACAGCTTTGGGCATATTAGAAATGCTCAATAACTGTCTTCTAAGTTAAATTGAAAAATGTGTGTGTGTGTGTGTGTGTGTGTGTGTGTGTGTGTGTGTATTAAATCTGACTATTCTCTCATCAAATAGAAAAAAATTTACAAAGCATGACAATGTGAAATGCTACTAAAATGTAGGGGGGAAACAATACCCACATATACTCTTGATGATACTATAAATGAATGATCAAGCCCAATAGTCAGTTGCAGCAAAATTAAAACATATATAACCTATGAAATGATAATGCCAGTATTTATCATATGACAAAATACATATGGGCAGAAATTGACACTTGTGTAGTGTCAAAAGTCAACTGGAAACTTGTTTAGGATCTCTGCACAGGGGAATAGGTCTGTACTGGGGTACACTCATATGATGAAGCATGAGCTGAGTGGGTGAGACTTCTACTGCTCTCCACAGCCAGTTCCCCTTTCCTTCTGGACATACATTTGCACCTCCTCTGCGTTCATGTGGGGTGATGGGATTATTTCTGGCCTAAACTTACAAATGAAAATGACCCTTCTGGGCTGAAGCATTTAATTGCTTGTGTGAAATCCTACAACATTCTTTTCTCCTGCTGTGGTAACTGAGGAGCCTGATGTTTTCAGACTGTGTTCTGCAAAAATGGTATAAATTTCATCAATTTGAACCCCAAGTGACTTTTTAGGATAGAGCATGCTACCAACCCATGTTAGCTATGTACCAAAATGGGAAAAGAACACTGTAGTGTTAAATAACTAAGATTTGGAGAGAACAAAGCCTTTGTGGGTTAATACAAAGTAATGATAAGGAATAGACTAAAGCAGAGTTAATTTTAGTTCTCAGAGTTGCGATTCTTATAATGTCGAGATTAAAATGCAAATTTAACAATAATTTGCATAGAATGAAATCTTGTAAATATGAAAATATACATAGATTGAAATATTGATTTTTTTCCAACAAGGGATACAAGAAATGATATTAATCAAGAAGGACAAATAGTTCCTCTACCCCAATCCTTCCATAATGGCTTCCCACATGCTGTGATGCCCACCTCCTCCACAGTCATAAGGTACTTTCAATTTCAGGTTATAAATAGCCCAGACCATGGATTGCAGGCTGTGAAGAGACTCAACCCTATGGACCATGGGTGCCATGAATATCAGCTATGCCTGGCCACTGTGGGTTTGGAAGGGGAGAAAGCGGCCTTAGAAAAGGACCTCAGTTTGCATGGGACTTGTGTATGCTGACACCATTGCCATAGAATCATATGAGCAGGGTTCCAGGAGCTTGTAGGACTCTGTTTCCATATGGTTATGTACCTCCTCCCTGGCTCTTACAATCTTTCTGCCCCCTTTTCCATGATGGTCCTTGAGTCCTGGGTGGGTGAAGTTTAATATAGGAGTCCTGTTCAAGGACCAGCATTCTATAGATTCTTAATCTCTATGCTTTGGCCATTTGTAACCTTTTGTGTTCCTGGCCACCTGTTACATAAGGGAACTTCATTAATGAGATTTGAGAGATTCATTAGTGTCCTCTTCTTTACCCTGTTCTATGTTCCATGAGCCTTAGGAATAGAGGTTGCATTATAGATGTGCCGCTTAGGCCTGGGTAATTCATAGATAATGTCTGTGTGTGTGACCAGTTGTAATACATTTTAATGGTCTCCAACTGGTACAAACTAAGTTTCTTTGATGAATGGTGACTGCTTTATTTGTCTGTAAATATAATGATACATATGTTGCACATAGTAAAAAATTACATTAGGCTAGGGGTGTGGCAGTCTTAGGGTTTTTGCTAAGATCTATGATCACTCCAGCCATGTGTATTTGGTTATGTTTACAGTACCACACTTGAGTTTCCTCTCATTGAGTGGGCTTTTAGTCAAATTAGGTAGCTGTTGATTGCCCCAAGATAAAAGTGCCACTACTGATCCAATGTCCCTTTCTTTTCAACAAGAGCACCTCTTATTTTTACATTTCCTTTTCATGTGTAGCCTACTGAGTTCAATTTCAGTTTCTTGTCTGAGCATGGGTGGGAGTTTATTTACTGCCAACTTAGTTCTACACAAAAACAGAAAAGACAATCTTAAATTTAATGTGGAGAAACAAACAAAAAACCCTCAAATAATCAAAGCAATCCTGAAAAGCAAGAACACTAGATATATCACAATACCTAATTTTAAGTTATATTACAAACTCATAGTAATAAAAACAGCATGGCAATGGTACAAAATAGACACAGAGATCAATGGCATAGGATAAATCCAGATGTGAGTTCATACAACTATCACAACCCAATATTTTTTCAATTTTTATACAAAGAGGCAAAAAAGTACACATCTTCAACAAATGTTGCTGGGAAACTAGAAAACAACATGCTGAAGAATGAAACTTCATCTTTATCATATAATTATTTGTTCTCTCTCTCCCCCAGTTGACCATTTAATAAGTGATTAAACCCATACAAACAGAAAGTGTTTGGCTTAGAACCCTCTTGTTACAGATACTCTACCAGTGTGAAGACCTTTGAGGCCTTTGCAGTTGACGTCCATCTTGTTTTATAGTCTTAATTCTCAAACTCTACAATTTTCTGAAAACTATTCTGGTTTTAGATTACCTATAGTTTGCCACCTAAGAAAATTTTGAATCTTCAAATCTTTTCTACTGCTGTTTCCTCCACTTAGAACTCTCTGAGACAGAACAACCTCCTGCAACTTCTAGATCCAGGTCAGATGACAGTTGCAGATGTCTTCTCTAATTTCTCAAATAGAATTAACTATTTCTTTCTTGGTGCCATCTTAGAATTTAGTTAATAATGAATTCTAACATTTGATACTTCATTTTAGTCAGTTTGTCTTTGTCATTCTTTGCTAGAAAAGAAGTACTAGTTAAAACTTTAATTGATTACATTTATATCTCCTAATAACTAAAACAGTGTTTTACATAGACTAGAAGTCCATAAGTTTGGCTGCATAAATGAATGCATTGTTTATTTCATAATTCAATGAGTCTTAGCCTGAATTTCTGTATATTCCAAATATCATACTATATTATCAGGTTAAGGGAGAAACTTATAGCAAAGCAAACCAATGTAAAGGAATCCTCAAACAGAATTGTCTCTAACAGAATTAAATTCAATCAGAGAATAATCTCTCATTGGGTCCATCAGAACAAAAGGAAAAAAGACAAACTGCAGAGTTACCTTAACAACAGAAAACCCATCTTACCTCTTGGCTATGAACTTCCTCATCTTATCTATTGACTATGAACATATTGCATTGAGTCCAGCCCAGCACCCAGCATTCTCTTGGCTTTCTAAGTCATTCTTCCAAAAAGCCTTATACCATCACCAGCAGCATGAACTACAACTACAACTTGTGTTCAGAACCATTTGAACAGGGGCTGGAGAGACGGCTTGGCAATTAAGAGTACTGACTGCTCTTGCACCCACATGGTGCATCTACATACATACTGACAAAATACTCATACAGCTCTGCTAGCTAATAAGAACTAGCCCATCCTGTTCCTATAGGCACTCCTTGGGCCTTGGCCTCTTCCTGCTGAGGCTGCTGCAGAGATCATGATTAGCTGGAGTGAGCTACCCAAATCCCTCAGCCATAACCATCTTCTTGCATTGGGACCACCCACAGGTCCTCTGTAGACAGCCCTTTTGACTGACTAGTAAAAACCAGCCCATCCTGTTCCCATAGGCCCTTTTTTAGCCTTGGCCCATTCCAGTTGAAGCCACCAGAGAGCACAGGCCTAACTGTAAGAGTTGGACAGACCCTGTCTCAGAAGTCACCATTCCTTTGCTTTAGAACTAGCATCAGTCTCCTGACTCCAGGGCTTATACCTTCTCTCCTTACCTAGTTAGAACCAGACTAGCTGACCCCCATCACCCTCAATTGAACCTATGATCTTCACACTCATGTAGGGCTCTTGACTAGTCTGCCTGGATCCATCCTGTTCCTCCAGTAAAAAAAAGGAAATAAGAGAACCCGAAGCACAGACCAACTAACTATTCATACCGGATGAGAAAGTAACTAAGCTACAGCCAACAATATAAACAGAATCAAACTTTAATTCAACAGTGATTGGCCTGAGTTTCATATCAGACACAAAACCAACAAAAGAAATCCATGTGCCTAGAATGTAATGAAAAAACAAAAACAAAAACAAAAAACAAGCATAATATGAAAAACCAAAACAATAGGCCCCCACAAAATCCCACCAGTACTATAGAAGTGCTCTACAATGAGAACTGCATAGAAGAACCCCAGGACACAGAATTTAAAAGAACAATCACAAATATGATCAAAGAAATTAACTAATTTAAAGAACACACGAACAACTCAAAGAGAACAGAGATAAATACCTGGCTGAAGATCAGGAAAATGTAAATGCACAATGAATGAAATGACAAAGGCAATTCAGGATATGAAAAGTGAATTCACCAAAGAGATAGCAATATTGAAAAAAAATTCAGGCTGAACTGAAGATGGATTTGGAAACCTCAATGAGTCAAATGAAACAACAGGAAAAAAGCCTCATCAACAGAATAAATACAACGGAAAACAGAATGTCAAGACTAGGTGATAAAATTGAAGAACTGGACTGCTCAAGCAAAGAATATGAAAGCAAATCTTTAAAACACAATAATGGAATCTGCAGGGTATGTGGAATATCATGTAAAGACCAGATTTACACATCATAGGCATAGAGGAAGGAGAAGAATTGCAGGCCAATGGCACTGGCCACATCTTCAATAAGATTATAGAAGAAAATTTCTATAAATTAAGGAAAGACACACACATACACATATAAGCAGCACACAGAACACTGAATAGACAGGACCAGAACAGAAGCTCCCAATGGCACATCATAGTAAAAACACTAAATGTAGAGAACAAAGACAATACTGAAAGCTGTAAGAGAAAAAAAAACAAGTTACATATAAAGGAAAAACCATCACAATTACATCTGACTTTTCAATGCAAAGTCAGGCGAGACTGGAACAAAGAATTCGAAGTTCTAAATGATCATTGACACCAACCCAGAATACTTTACCTAGCAAAAATGTCTATCATGATCAAAGGGAAAACAAAAATTAAACAGGATACAAATAGGCTGAAAGAATTCACGCCTACCAAACCAGTCCTACAGAGAATACTTGAAGCAATACAAAGGACTGAAAAAAGGAGTGACAATTCCCAAGTGGGCTCAGAAGGAAAATCAATAAAGATAACAAAAACGCAAATACGGAGCTAGAGAGATGGCTCAGGGGTTAAGAGCAATGGCTGCTCTTAGGAAGACAGAAGGGGATAGAAAGGCCTGTGCTCATGAATTGATAGAACCAATATAGTGAGAATGACCATCGTAACAAAAGCAATTTACAGATTCAATGCCATCCCAATCAAAATGACAAGTTGGGCATGGTACACAACTTTAATACCAGCACTTGGGAGGCAGAGGCAGGCAGATCTCTGTGAGATCAAGGCCAGCCGGGTCTACATAGCAAGTTCCAGGCCAGCTGTGGCCACAGGGAGACCCTGTCACAAAAATACCAAAAAAAGAAAAAAAAAATCCCTGTGACATTCTTCACAGAAATTGGAAAATCCATCCTAAAATTCATATGGAAACACAAAAGATCCCTAAAATACAAAGCAATCCTGAGCACAGACAGCAGTGCTGGATTACCATAGCAGACCTCCAACTATATTTGAGAGCTAAAAATATAAAACAACTTGATATTGTCATATAAACAGCTTTGTTGGTCAATGGAACAAAACCGAAGACTCAAACATGCACACGATTATAGCTACCAGATAGTTGGCAATGGAGTCAAGAACACACCCATAGGAACAACATTTGCAACAGTGGTGCTGGAAAATTGGATCACCATGTATAGAAGAATGAAATTAGATCCACACCCACCAAACTGCACAAAGGCAACTACAGATGTATCAAAGACTTCATTGTGAAGTCTGAAATGCTGAAACTCTTAGAAGAAAACATAGGCTCTACCCTACAAGATACAGATGCAAAAAGGACTTTTCTAAATCAGCTATCAGTCATTCAGGGGTTATGGCCAATGTTTGACAAATGGGAACTTAATAAGATAAAAAAAAAATTTGTAAAGAATCAGAAACAAACACCCACAGAAGAAGACACCCACAGAGTTGGAGAAATCCTCCACACTATACATCTGACATAGGATTAATACCCAGAATAAGCAAAGAACTCAAAAAACAAAGAAGGAAAAAACAAATGACCCAATTAATAAATGGGCTATGGATCTGAAAAGAGAGCTCTCAAAATAAGAAAGAAAGATGGTCAAGTTACACATTAAAAAGGGTTCAGCATTCTTAGTAATTAGGGAAAAGTAAATCAGAAACAAATTAAGATTTTATCTAAACCCATTCAGAATGGCTAAGATCAAGAGAACAAATGACAACAAACGCTGTAACAGATGTGGTGAAAGGGGAACCCTCGGAGAATTGCAAACTGGTGCAACCTCTGCGGAAATCAGTATAGAGAACTCCTAAAAAACTAAAAATAAATCTAACATATGATCCGGTTATACCACTCCTTGGCATATATCCAAAGGATTCTTCCTACTACAGAGATACTTGCACAGACATGTCAGTTGCTGTTCATTTCAAAATAGCTAAGAAAGGAAACAACTTAAATGCTTCTCCATCATCAAAGAAACTTCTATGTAATAAATGGAGACACAGAGTTCCACAATTCATCAAAAGCACAGAATAATTATACGTGAGATTCTTAGCCCTAAGTGATACACTTTCAATGAAACCTCTACACTTAAGATGAATACACCTTTCAATTCTCATCACAGAGGTTTCCTGATGCAGCAGATGGTGATTAACACCAAAAGTTAAAACTGGTCAATGTGCAGGGAACAAGAAGCTGCAGAGTGCTCATCCCTAAATAAGACACCTGTTTAAATTTCTGCCTCCCAAGGATCAGGGATCATTAAAGAAGATAGGGTTGGGGGAGACTGTAAAAGCCGGAGCTGGTCAGATACACATATGTACTCACAACAATGGTGACAGCATGCACAAGTCCCATGCAAGCTCAAATCACACAAAATCTAGGCATAGACATAGGGAAGTGGGTAAGAAATCCCAACCTAACCTATGGAGCTTTTGGCAACTGCTGGCTACTGGGGAGGGGAGAGACAGTCTCTTAAAGGGATGGGACTCTTGGTAGGTTGATCAGGCTTCAGAGGATGGACACACATGGAGGGTCATGAGGGGGCAGAAATGAGACTCCATGGGCTGTATTGTATATATAGTGGAATACATTGAATTGGAAGGTGGGAAGTGAGGGAAGCGTGCACGTGGAAGGGTAGCTAAATATCATCAAATTATATTGTATGAAAACTGCAAAAATTCAATAAAAAGTTAGAAAAACATTCATACCCTAAATAAAAAATGGATAAATTATAAAACCAGAACCATTTTAGTTGATTTTTAATATTATAATATAAGCAAGTTCTGTACTAAGCACTTCAGGGAAATTTCTCTCAGCATTCCTATGAAGTAGAACATTCTTTTCATGACTTTTTTTTTAGATAAAGGCATTGAACTTAGAAAGGCTAAAGAATGGAACCATAATCATACCAATTCATTAATAAACATGATTGGAATTTAAAAAAAACAGAAACACTTGGGATTACTTTATTAGAAGAAACACACAGAAAACAGCAAAGATCCTTGCCCTCTTGATATCAAGGTTGCCCAGGAAACTTCCCATATCTCTATGTTTAGAGGAAATTAAATAGTGCTCAATTTGCTTCTTAAGCACAGAGTCTAGAATAGTAGACATACAGAATTAGCCCTACTTATTATCCCTTTATCATGTCCACTCTGATCTAACTCTCCAATCCCTTCCTATAGGGACCATAGTTGTAGTGGGTGACTTGTATGGGCCAGCATAATCTTCTCATCTCAAAACCTTAAACATAAGAGCAGCTTCAAGTTCCCTTAGTCCAGGTAAAGCAACATACAAAAGGCTTTAGGTTGCACTGGAGATTGGGTTTCCATGTGAATTTTGAAGGAGCCATAATCATTTAAGCTATAGAATTGTCATGTGCATATAGGGCTTAAGATCAAATCTTAATTTCTCTGCTACTGTTGGGGGTGATGGGTGTGGTAAGGGAGTACCTCAAGACAGTCTACTGGTAGAAAAAGATAGTGTGTTACAGGCAGAGTTCCCTGTAAAGGGGACATTTATGTTTTGAAAAAAAAAAAAAAAGCTAAAGCTTAAGCAATAAGCTCAAAAGCTCAAATGTCTCTCAGCACACTGTCCCTAAGGAAGGAAATTAACCACAACACACCTAAGGGGAAAGGAACCAGAGCAAGAGAGAAATGAACCTATGTTTAATCACCTGGGAACCTGCAGTCCTGGAATCCCCAGAGGGCATACCTTTCAAGATGAACTTAGAACTGCTGGGAAGAAAATGATTAAAAATAAAGAAGGCAATATGGTCTTCCTGTTCCAGGTTTTGGTTTCCATTTCAAGTTTCAATTTTGCTTGAATAGCTATGGTCTTATATTCACCAGTACTGAAAATGGTTAAAATAATTTCACGTTGAAGGATAAAGGAAACAAAGAATGTCATTCCAACTCTGCCACTAACTTTTGAGTACTTCTAAGCAGATGTCTTCTTACCTTGCATTTATTTTTTACGCACAAATCTTGAAGTATGCTATACTACCCTGCCATAAACTGGTTTTTAAGATCTTGATTTTATTTGTTCTTGTCCTCTCAGTTTTTCCCTCATTTCATGACTTTGATCCTCTCATTTACCATAGCCTCAGCTATCGACTAGCCATTGCTACAATGTCCCTCTAATATCACCTTATTCAAAATGACAAAACCTTTGCCAGTATAGCAGTCACGTCTCCTTTAAACCAATGTGTTCATATAATATTAGTTCCCGTTATCCTTGCAGTACCTTCCATTGCATAGCAAATGGGCCACACGTCTCTAGTCAGCCTGCTATTCCACTTCAATATTCCACAGATCTATCTTTGCTTAGCATATCTCTCCATGACATGAAGTGTCCTTTCCTCCTATGTCATGTTAATGCAGGGTACTCCATCTCCTATCATAAACATATTTAAAATTATGATGAACAGACAGTTGATAAAATTTCATCTTCTATTAAGGAAAACAATACAGCTGGTTTGATGCAAAAAGCCTCATGAACAGTAATGAGAAATGCTGGGTTCTGAATCTGAATGAAGAACTGATAAGCTGTATGACTCTGGATCAGCATAATAACCTCTCTAAACTATTGTTTTGCTCAGCTAAAATATGTGACTATTTTCATGCTAATTTCTTTGTTTCCTAAAAGTCTACTAATCTTTCAAGAATAGCCTTATTAATGCTTGATACATCAAACCTTCCTGAGTTTCCCATCCATTGTAGAAATAAACTGACAGTTGGAATGTGATTATTTTATCCCATCACATGCTGCTTCTCTACAATATTCTTGATTCTCTCTTGAGGTTCATTTTCTTGAGAAGATATGCATCTCTCTCATTCTTCCACATGGCAAAAATGATGGCTACATCTACAGTCTTGTCTTAGTGTTTAGCAGGATATCGGTAACAAAAAAGGTGTGTTGAATGGGTTTGTGATATTATGGAGAAATTGGAAATGAAATATGAGAAAAATTAGATATCCATGTTTTATATTCAGTGACATTTACTATTTAAACCAGGAATGTATCTGTATAACCTCTTAAAATTCACTTGTGAGAGAAAAAAAAACCATGATATAAAAGCATTCAAATGAAGTTTAGAGTTTCATTTGTCTTTTAGACTCTAAGACTAATAATGCTATTTAGCATTTCTAGAGTATTTAACAATTCCAAAGAAATATTCAGTGCTAATTAGATAATCCTAAGGTTCTGTAAGGCAGGCCAATATTATGATCTTCTCTGAAAATGAAAACTCAAAGTTATTTTGGCTTTGCATTTCAGTATGTGAAATATTGTTGAATGTTATTGCTAATAAAAAATACTGTTTTAGAATAGAAATTAGGAAAGCTTGGGAATACAGTACAGGAAGGTAAATAGAGTTCTCTATTTTGCTATGGACCAACATACAAAAGACAGAAGGTACCTGGCTATGACTCCTCAGTTCCTTCCAGTTCTCCTCATACTGACTGGTTTCTCTTGCTAGGAAGAGGACTAGAATTTAGGCAGAAAAACTGATCAGGAAACTCAGATACACTAGATACCAAATTTTTGGTAACAATATAGATTTCAGAACTCAAGACAAGTTGGTTCAATGACAAGTCATCATGGGCTTATTCAGGACTAGTTCAGGGACAGAGGGGGCAGTGGAAATCAGTGATTGCAGCTAAGAGGATATAGATTCACTTAGCAAAGGAGAGCCAGCCCAGCAGTGATCCTTAGTCAACCATCCCTATTTACTTCTACCCAGAAATGCTTTCACAACTCTCAAATGAAACATACACATAAAATAGTAAATGACATTTTAAAGGATGGAAAATCCTCCTTCCTAGAGTTCAATTTGTTGTGGGAAAGTTAGGGGGATGAACAGGGATAATTCGCCCAATGGAGCCAAATAAAGAAAACCAGATGGAGAATTAGGAAGTAGAGGAAACATCAGCACCACAACTAGTAACCAAGATAAAAATATGCTTTTGCATCAGAGGGAATAAATCTTTGATAGCTAAATATACCCAAATGGATTAGCTATAATTTGTTTGTTCTTTTTTTTAGCAAATTGATGACTTCCTTATTGAAAATAATTAGATAAACAAGATACCATTCCAACACCCACAACCTACTTCAAGGTGCTAAAAGTATAGCCTGTAGACCAAGCTCATCAAAATACCCAGGGTGCTTTTCAAAAATGCAGAACCCTAGATCCTATTGCAGACCTACTCGATATTATTAAATAGTTCTGAGGGGCCTCAGAGTGTTTGTTTTTGTTTGTTTGATAACTGAGCATCTAAAGTAATTTCTATGTACATTAAATTCTGGAACTATTAGAAGTAGGAAAAAACAGTTAATTACTAAGAGTTAGAGACAGGAAAGTATGATATAATGAATAAGCCTGGGCTTGAAATAAATCAAACCTACCTTCAAATTGACTATTTTCTAGATGAATAATCTCTCTGAGCCTTAGCTTCTTCTTCTATAAATAAGAAAACACCATACTTGGCTTCTGCTGGATAAGTGTATTCTTTCTGGCATTCTTAAGCATGAAATGTTAACATTTTTCAGGTAACAATACTGTTGAAAAAATTCCTTGAAAATATAACTTTTAAAAATGGAATTCAAAGGAGATGGGAAACCTGAATAAACTAATAAACATTAAAGATAATGAAAAAAAAATTCAAAACCTTTCAACAAATAAAATACCAGGTCAGGTAATTTTATAAGTGAATTTGAAACATTTTCCAAGGAACAAATACCTCCATAGAACAGAAAAAGGCAGCCTATTCCCTGATTCATTAATCTACGAAGACTGTGAAGTTTTGATTCCTAAAATAAGAAAGGACAGTAAACAAAAGAAAAATTATCAATTCATTTTACACATGAATATTAATAGTAAGAATTTTAAACAAAATGCTAGTTTAGCATATTCTCACTGTGAAATAATATACAATAATGAAAACAAGTGAACTATAGTAAAATTCAGTGATACGAAAGAATTATTAGCAATATCAAATATAAAATTTAGGTCTTAGAACACCCACTATATTAACGCCTTGCTATAGAACTCCAAAATTAAGGAAAATGAAACAACATACTCTTTACACATAAGAAATTGATTTTAAAAAACTATTTAAAAATAAATTGAGAACAGGCTTGTCCTCAGAGACAGAGGCAGAGGAACGAAGAACAAATGAACAATATAAATTACTGTTCATGTCCTTTTTCTTGACTGTATAGAGAATCCTTGTATGTTGTTGTGTGATCAAATATAATAAGTAAAAGAACCATATATGATAGAAAGATAGTATAAAATAAGGATTATGATTAAGTTAATTGAACATATCTAGAGTACTTATGAAAAATAAAGACTGTTTTTCAAATCTAGGAACACCCTGGGCAAGATAAGTGTGATTTGATTCAGGCCAAGAGTCTGGTTCATTTTAGCTTTGGTAAACACAACTCAGTTGAAAACATGCCATTATTTAAATTCACTGGGCTCACTGATAGAAGCATCTCTAGCCCAGAGAACTTGGCCCACGCTTGGATTCACACCAGTTCTGTAGACCATGGAAGAAGATTCAAACCATGGAAGAAGGTGTGGCAAGCACTGTTCTCTCCATACACTGACACTGAAATTGTGGTCAAAGAAGTGAAAGTGAATAGATCTAAAATCTGTTCAAACATCCAGGTCCTTCTGATTCAGATCTACTCCTTTCTCTACTGTACCAAGAAAATTTTGGAAAACTCTGCCTCCTTGTGGTCTTCTACCAAGTCTTTCTGCCTCCTCTTCCACAATGGACCTTGAGTCCTGGGTGGCAGAGGTTTGATATAGGTGAGGAGGAAGGGTTACTCGGGGGGGAGCAAGGCAAAATAAATAACACTTAGATGCTGTGAAAAACCAAAGGGAAATGTATTAGTTCAAACGTCTACTGAAAAATACACATATGAAATATATACAAGTATATGTGTATAGCTGAAGGCTATATAACAAAAACCACAATGCTAGGCAGGAGGAACCTCCCTTCACGTTGTTGATCAGGGTAGTCCAGAAGGTAAGAGCCTATTGCTGAAGACAGGACATACTTCAGACACAGGGCTTGGAGGAATGGAGCTGGAACTGACCTGGAAGCCTCTTCCCTGAAGATTAGCTCTCATAGTATCAAAGGATACTATGCATGCTGCCAAGGAAGAAAACCAATCCATGGTCCTTACCCAGCTGTAAATCTTAATAAACACAACAAATACTGGCCGAACAGACTATCCCTATTGGTATAGCAGTGGCACCTTTATTTCGGGGGTAATCAACAGCAGTCTAAGTTAACTTAAGGCCCACTCAATAAGAGGGAACTCATGTGTGATACTGTAAACACAGTCAAATACACAAGGCTGGAGAGGTCATAGATCCTAGAGAATAACCTACTTTTGCCACATGCCTAGACCAATATAATTTCTTACTGTATTCTAAATATGTATTCTTATATTTATAGACAAGTATACCTTTCATCACTCATCAAAAAATCTTTTAGCAGCAGATAGAGACTATTACAAGGCTCCACAATAGGTCAAATGCAAAGAATAAGTGTCCATGAGATGTCTAGCCCTAAGTGATACATCTACAATGCAACCCGTACATCTACGGTTCAGGGAATATAGAAGGACGGTGGCAGAAAGAATATTAATTTATCTCTCAACTCTCACTAGCAAAGCTTCCTCAAGCAACAGAGAGATGGTGATTAACCCAGATAGCCACAACTTCCCTAGTGCAGAGAATGAGAGACTGGAGAGTGTTTGTCCATGGGCAGGACTCCAATATTCTCACTTTAGAAATAGGGAAACAGATGTACAAAGTTTTAAAATGTGATGCTCATATGGACAGAAAATTAACTTATGAGGTTAATCTGAAGCCCAAGTTCATCAACATTGTATTAAGTGGATCCATAATGGCCAAAGAGTCTCTCTTCTTCGAAATTAGATTCCTTGCTTACTGACTTAGTTCTTGCAGAAATAGCAAATTTGTTGACTAACAAACATATGAAAAAATATTTCCAGCCATGTATACAAGGAGGAAGAATGACCTAGTAAATGAGAATAAAGAATGGCAAAAGACAATTTCTACAACCAGCAGAATTTATTTCTGAGCCTGGGTCTATGTCATCTGATAGCCAATGCAAATTTTAGCTGGGGACTACTTGGGCCTTCTATCAAATCAGCTCCACCATTTTTTCTACAATTGGGAGGCAATTTTATCTCTCAGTATATGTAATCACTGATTCATGGGCATAAGCTCAATGGCCTATTCGACATATACATTTTATTGTTTAGTAAGCATCTCAAACTTGGAAGAATTTTAATTCTCAAGTTATACTTTTTCATTAATTTTTCCTATTACAGTAAATGACACTCGCATTCAGTCAGTTCCTCAGGTCAGAAGCCTAGGAGCCCTCTTTAACCTCTTTCACTTAAACCCCACCTAAGCAAGTAACAATGACATAATCACAAAATATATCCCTAATCTGTTTGCCTCTCTCTCTCTCTTTCTATTAATACCACTCTGTCCAAGTCACTGCCATTTCTCATCTAAACTACTGGACTATTTCCTGGATGCTATTTCAGTATTTTCTATATATAACATCTATTCTTCATATCGTGAAAAGTGACTGTTTTAAGAACATAAATTATGTAATTCCTCTGCTTAATACAGTTGATGGCCTCCTATCAAATGTAGAGAAAAATATAAATTTTTACCTTAAGCTAAAAAGATCTACAAAATCTAGCTTTTCCTAGCTTCTAGTCTTATTTCATAACTCATTCTCACTGGGTGGGGTGGCACACACCTTTAACACCCAGCACTTGGGAGGCACAGGCAGGCGGGATTGATGGCAGCCTCATCTACACAGTAAGTTTCAGGCTAGCTGGGACTACTGGGAGGCACTGTCTTAAATACAGCAACAACAGCAAACAACAACAATAAAAACAACAACAAAACAGGCTCTGTTCTCATCATTCACTCCTCTCCTACCACCTTTGGGTGTTCTTTAAAAGGAATCACAGAGAAACCATACTAATGGATGAAATAAAACTCTCTCTCTTTCTCTCTTTCTCTCTCTTTCTCTCTCTCTCTCTCTTTCTCTCTCTCTCTCTCACACACACACACACACACACACACATGCCCCACCTAAGTAAGTCAAAATGACATAACGATGTGTGTGGAGTGTGTGTGTGTGTGTGTGTGTGTGTGTGTGTGTTTGATGAAATTGGCTTATAGATTTACAAAGGATGAAAAGTCTGAAGACGTTCAGTAAGCAATTTGGGGTGCTAGACTACCCAATTGTTTACCTGTAGCCTTAGTTTAAAAGGCCGAGAACCAGAGAACCAATGAATATGCTTCAGTCTGAGTCCAAGTTGCAAAGGCAAGGGAAAACAAGCCCCAGCTTAAAGGCAGTTAACAAGAGACAGTGAATTCCCTAATCAGCAGTTTTTTTCTATTCAAGCATTCATATACTGTCTAGTTTTATTCCTTTATTAGATAAAGTCTACATATATTGAGAAGGCCTCATTTGCTTTACTCAGTCTGATTTAAATGCTAATACTATCTAGAAACATCCTAATAGATATACCAAGAATAATGTTTAATATCTAGGCATCATCCCTTATCCCAGTCAAGTCAACACATGAAATTAGTCATTTTAAGTCACAAAGTTTAATTTCCCTTTAAGGTCTGTTTACTTACTGTTCTTTGCGTTTGTAGTTATAATTCCCTTAGATATTTGAAAAACTAGGTCTTTTTTGACATTTGGCCTGAATTTAAATGTTTGATCTTAATTCATCTTTCTATAAATCATGCAATCTAATGACTCTTTTATAAATTGTAATCATTCGTATTTATTTATTGTCTCTCCCTATTAGAAGGCAGGGTTAATGAGAGGAGACCTATGCTTGTTATTCAGGTATGTTTATAGAGTGCCCTAGAGAGTTCTTGGCATTAATAGGTATCAATATACATGCTCATAGAAGCAATAGATCTATAAAATAATGATGATAATAACTACCTCACAATATATAGTTTAGAGATTCAATAATATGTAGAAGTGGTTGGTGCGAGCAGGTATTCAGAATGTTGTCTTCAATTATGAGATCATAGTGCAACTAAGCCCAAGGTTAATACATATCCAACTAGCTTTTTCTATCCAGTTTAAGCACAAGTTGAACAAATGCATTACTTCTTAGTGCCTTGGCTCTTGATATGCAAGGTCCAAGATGAAACTGGAGTTTAGAAATTCCTACCATGAGGGACTTGAGAGATGAAATGAGATGATGTATTAAACACATACATATTAGTTTCTCTTTTTCCCTCCATTGCCAGACACATAAAATGAGATAGTTGGTAGGAAATGTGCTTTATAAACTGTTAGGATCTATTTTGCTGTAGGTTTGAAATTCTCAAACAGATCTGCAGACAGACAGATGAAGTCAGAGTCATTAGATTCCGGCTGTCAAATAAAATATGTTTTAAAATATAAATTTTGGGCTTTTCAGAATCAAACAGGAGTCTCCCTGCCAGCAAGCAGCACAAGGCTCTACCCAAAGCCATTAACACCACACAATCCATGCTTGGCAAAGTTAGCCCTCATATTGGCAGTCAGGATTTTCAATTAACAGATGGATATCTGGCTCTTGAAGCGCTTTAGGGCAGGACTTAGAATGCTCTCAGTAAAATACTTACATGCCCAGTATTCCAGGGACCATCACATTCTTATTACCTGCACCTGCTCATTCAGTAGCCTGCAGTTCTTCCAAAAGGAGAGAAAGTGAACCTCCCAGGGCAACATCTATGATTTTTAGTAGACTTCTACTACCTAGAGGAACTACATTATTCATTTGACTTTTCTCTATAAATACATGTAGATTTCCAATAATGAGAAATGGTGCATAGTCTGTGCCTTCTCTGAACTGCAAAACTTGATTATCAGTTAAGATACACTCTCTGATTCCTGCTTCTGCTGCCGAACACCAATCTCCACTGGGTCCTATTTCTACAATTATTTAGCATTTATTGAGCACCAATAATGGACTGAGATTACTCTCTCTTTAATCTGGTTGTTAATGATCCATTAGACTCCTGAAGAAGAACAAGGTAATTATCAGTGTGCTGTTCAATCTGAATCAGTTAAATTGCCCAAATTATTGAAGTTTAGCTATTCAAGTAAGAAGGTGGCCAAATTTCTGCAAAGAAAACAAAGGCATCTATCTTACTGTCTTTAAAAAGCTAATAGGAGTAAGGAGAAGATAGTAGGTTGAAAACAAATTATTTTAGCAGTTTAAAGCAAGTCAGAAGTGCTTAAAACAAGAACTAGATATTCCTCAAGGAAATCTAGACTATATGACTTTTCAACCTTTGCTTATTCTGTTCCTTTTGCTTTAAGCAGACTTTTGACCCCACCTCTGCATGTTAAAATTTTATTTATTAATAACAACTTAATATCCAGTTTAATGGCAACTCCTTCATGTAACTTGGAGTAACTTTGGCATCGTTTTATATGTCTCTTTCCTTTAACTTTGAAACTGTATCTGGTATCCAAATCCTGTGTATTCTATCTCTTAACTTCCTTTTCCTCTTGTTTTAAGAGTAGAATACGTAAGCCTCGCATGGTGGTGCACGCCTTTAATCCCAGCACTCGGGAGGCAGAGGCAGACGGATCTCTGTGAGTTCAAGGCCAGCCTGGTCTACATAGTGAGTTCCAGGACAGCTGGGGCTACAGGAAGACAATATCTCAAAAAGACCGAAAAAAAAGAGTAGAATATTTTATTACTTTCTATATCTTCGTTCCATATCCTTTTCTGAAGCAAATGAGCCACTCTGGTCTATACTTGTATATCTGGGTCAAAGAACATCCAAACACAAGGATCCAACCAAATTGTCAAAGATGCAAATCCAAAAATAAATGACTGCCTTGGCAATCAGAATATGCTCAGGCAAGAACCATTTAGTTAGGTGTACCTGTAGAAGTGCCTGGAAGGTTAGGGTTAGGTTAGTGACAAAAATCTTTATTGAAGTGCAAGTCATGTGACCTAAGCATAGATGATAAGGGCTCTGAGTCATTCTGAAATTCTGGGGCATCTATTTGACATATATTGGGTTTTCCCAGTATGTATTATTTAAATGAATAAAGGAACATCAAATTTGTCAACCCCCAAGAGTTAGGAATTTTCCAGAAAAGTATAATCATCACAATCCAGGCCAGAGAATCTAGCACATTATTCAAGGGACTAACTTGAACAAATTCAGCAAATTGCTCTTGTGTGATTTTCTCCTTGAATTTAAATCTTCTATTTAGAATTGGTAATAGGCAAGAGATAACCCCTCTGACCCACTTGAGGCAGAGTGCATTGTTACTGCTGGCCTTTACCTGGATAATCAAATAATAAAGTCAAACTGGCAACCAAAGGCGAGCTCCCAAGCTAGCTCCAAAATACTTTCAATGTTATTTGCTCAGTAAACTGCAGAACATTAAACTTCTGTATTAAGTAAATTATAAGAAAGAGTGCACTTTACAAAATTAAAAAGTTCTCATTTCCTTTATCTTTTATTCTATTGGGGAAAGTCTTCAGAGTGTGTCCTGTACAATTAGATAACTTTTTGCATTGATGTTGAGAGTGGGAAAAAGATTCTTAAGACTCAGCACATGAATTACCATAATTTCAGCTAAAATTTCACAGCTTATTTCTGGGCCTTGAGACAGAAAACTTTGATGACAAGCACCCATTTCTAAAATGTACTCATGATTTAAACCTTCTGCCACATATCAGTAATACCAAGAAATCCAGAGCTGAAGTATGTGAGACTGGAAGGGCACTTGATATTGAGATTCCAGTATGGGTTATAGGGGGCCTAGAGGGCTCCAAAGTAATATTCCCATAATTCACTATGCCTCAGTCCTGTTGACCTCTTTTTGGTGGTGAGCTTCCCCACTAAACTCCTGTTATAGAAATGTTCTCTAGGAAAACTAATCTTGAAACATAGTTCTACATGTATACAGCAAAGGGTATGATAATTTGCCTGACTTTGGAATGATTTTCTGGTTATACAACCACATTCTCTTGCTTAATGTAGAATCTCAGACTAGTCATCAGACAAAGTTTCCTCATTTTTAAATGGTTATATTGTGACAGATATCAGTTAAATGTTGGCCAATACAACCTTCTCATTTTGGGGGAAACTATGTATTCTAGAACATCTTGCAATTAAATTATTCCAAGTGGCCAGGTACTAGCCAAAGGGATATGTATGAAAATAATGTGTGCTAATTATAGGCTTAGACATAAAACCCCATGTACAACCATCCACATTCTCTTTTTTTCTCTTCTACAATGACCTTGAAGTTCATTGTTTGAAGAGGGCAGTTTCCAAGAAGAGAAATACTATATGTCAGAACAATCACTTGAAAGAGAGAAACTCATCAAAGCTTTCTTCTTAAAGTCACACTGAGGTATTTATGAGAAATAAACCTTCATCCTGCTGAGCTCTTGGAATCTGAGGTTATCATTATTTATGTAGACTATCTACTCACACATTTTTTGCAAAGGTTAAATGAAATATATGCAAAAGCAGCTAAACTAAACCCAGTGAGAAGGTATCCAATGAATCTCAGCTGAAATATCAACTGATTTAAGTATGAATTAGGGAAATAATTGGGACTAGAAACTAAACCAATAATCTTCCTGCTATTCTAGTCTGCATTTCTTGACCTTGGGAAAACTCCTCTGAGGGTTGCCATTTATTCACATATTACTCAAGGGTGCTTGTCCATGTACTAATTCAGGAACCATTTATTGAGTTTTTACCATAGTATTATATACTCATTTCCTAGGTTTTTATAGTATAAACTTTCACTATGACACAAACATGCTTTCAGAAATTATATATCCAAGTAATGGAAAATAAGCAGTAAAAGTCCAAACATATATTTAAGAAAATAATCATAGTAATAACTGCTATACAAAAGTTGCAACTAGAGAACAGGACAAGTGAATGGGTAGCTCTTTGAGACAGTAGGATCTCTGAGTTTGAGGCTATCGTGGTCTATATAATGAGTACCAGGTCATCTGGGTTTACAGGGAGACCTTGTCTCTAAGGGACGAAAAAAAAAAAAAAAAGGGAAAAGAAAAAAAGAAAAAAAAGAACCACACCCACTGTGCCTTGACACCCACAAGCCCACAACATCATTCACCCTCCCATCTCTCCCACCCTGTCTCTCCTCCTGGCATGGGCACTGAATCATTTCTTCTCTTGGCACACCAGTCCTCTGGAATGCCCTCTGGGCCCAGAATCCCCATTGCTTCCTGATCCTTTGCACCCAGACCAACCCAATACCTTGGTCTGGTCCCCTGAAGCCCTCAAAGTCTGTTCCCTCCCCCACCTTGCCTTTGCATACCTGAAACCAGCCTTCATCCCTGGCTGTCCCACCCCCAACCTGGATACCTGAGACCATCCTCCTTCCCTGCTTGCTCTGGATTCCTGAGACCAGCCTCCTTCCCTGACTGCCTGAAAGTCCTGAATCCTACCTCTACCTAGCAATCCTCCCAAATTGTACTGTACCTGCTGACTAGAGGGATACAGACCTCAGGAGAAATCCTGAGAGCATCCAATCCTCTTCCAACCTGAGACTCTGTGGGAATTCCTGAGCATCAGGATGAAAATCATCTGGCCCCTCCAATATAAAATCAAAAGAGAGAACCTGAACTCTGGAAGAAGCAGCTTTTCATGCCCAATAAGTAAACCACAAAGGAACAGAAAGTTTACCAACAGAAGGAGACTTAACAAGGTAAGGCTTGAGTTTCACACAAGAATCAGAAACTACATAGAAAAATCTACATGTCAAAATCACAGTGAAAAAACGTTAACATGAAAAACTCAAATACCAACAGTCCTGTAGAGGAGTACAATGAGAACTCCCTAGAGATAACATAGGACATGGAATTCAAAAGAAAAATTATAAACATGACAAAAGAATTCAGTGAATTTATAAAACATAGAAATATATCAAGGAACTGAAAGAAGATAGGGACAAAATTCTGAATGAACTCAGAATTCTAATTCAGAATTAGAAATATTGAAGAATACTCAGGATGAAATGAAGACTGAAGTGAAACATTCAATAAGCCAATTAGAAAGGACAGGATTTCTCCTCACAAATAGGATGAATGAAATGGGAAAGAGAATATCAAGACTCTATGATAAAGTAGATGAATTAAACCACTCAGAGAAGATTATGAAAAATTTAAGAAAACACAAGAATGGAATATGCAGGAAATCTGTGACACCATAAAAAGACCAAAATTACACATCATAGGTATACAGGAAGGAGAAGAATCTCAGGATAATGGTATGGACCAGATATTTAACAGGATTGTAGAAGAAAATTTCACAAAATGAAAGAAAGACAAGCCCATACAAATACAAGAAACACATAGAACACCAAATAAACAGGACCAGAAATGAAACTCTCCATGGCATCTCATAGTAAAAACACTAAACATACAGAACAAAGAGAGAATACTGAAAGCTGCAAAAGAAAAAGAATAAGTCACATATAAAGGAAAACCCATTAGAATTACAGCTGACTTTTCAGTACAAACTATGAAAGCCAGAAGAGCCTGGACCAAAGTAGTCCCAGCTCTAAATGGCCCAAGATGCCAACAGAGTTACTTTACTCAGCCAAAATGTCTATTATAGTGGAAGGGGAGAGAAAAATCTTCCATGACATAAATAGGCTGAAAAAATTCACATCCACAAAACCAGCCCTTCAGAGAGTTCTTGAAGCTATACAAAGAGCTGAAGAAAGGAATGACTATACCCAAGGGGTAACAGAAAGAAAATTAATGAAGGTATAAGTTTGGAAATGCACAGCTACACCGAGACTGTGAAAGAAATCAAAACAGGAATCAATACACATCTTTCGTTATCAACTTTAACTATCAATGGACTGAACTCCCCAGTCAAAAGACACAGACTAGTTGAATGCATTAAGAAACAAAACCCATCTTTTTGTAGTCTGCAAGAAATCTCTCTCTTTTCAAGGACAGGTCACTACCTTAAGGTGAAAGGATGGAAAAAAAAATATTCCAAGTGAATGTTACTAAGAAACAAGTAGGAGTTCAGGGTTGCAATTCTAATATCTGATAAAATAGACTTCAAACTAAAACAAATCAGAAAAGATAAAGAAGGCCACTTCATTATGATCAAAGGAACAATTGATCATGATATTTCAGTAATGAACATATATTCACCAAACTCCAGAGCACCCAACTTCATAAAAACAGGACCAGAGGACTTTAAGATCCAGATTAATCTTAACTCATTAATAGTAGGGGACTTCAATATCCCATTGTCATGATTAGATAGATCAACAAGACTGAGAATTAACAGAGAGACATCTGAATTAAACAATACCATATATCAAATGGACCTAAAAGACATCTACCGAGTATTCCACCCAAGCACCAGAGAATGTACTTTCTATTCAGCAGCCCATGGAACCTTCTCAAAAATCAACCATATGTGGGGGCACAAAACAAACCTTAACAAATACAAAAATATTGAAATAATTTCATGCATCCTATCAGACCACAATGCAATGAAGCTTAAAATCAACACTGGAAAAAACCCTAGGAACTACATGAACACATGGAGATTTGTTGGGGACCCCTGCTGTGAAGTCGTAGTCTCTCCATGTCCGGGTGGCCCATGGGCTCAGTTTCATATGCAGATGACTCCTTTCAGCAGAGTACCTGGCATCTTCCTAACTTTCCTTTGAAGTAGCCGCCATAGAAAACATGGCCTCTGGCTCTGGGAATACCATGCTTTCCTGTGTGATTTTTCAAGCAGTCTGACAGTCTAGTAGCCTGGCGGGGGCCCATTTCCACATGCAAATGAGGCATCCCCAAAATACCTATCAGCTCAAGCTTTTACCACTACCCTCATGGTATAAAATATCCCAGTCTTCTCTCAATAATAGAGAGCTGGATCACTAGGAGCTAGGAGCTGAACACTTAATAAAGCTGTAACATGGACTAAGCAGAGTCCTGCGTCTTACTACTGATCCAGCCTCTCCGGGGGACAGCATTCCTCCATCACCGACTCACGAAGCCTCAGCTTCAGACGCCTCATGCTCTCCTGCGTGATCCAGTGGCCAGTGGATCTCGCAACAAGAGGAAAGCGCATGGGGGAAAATTAAGGCAGTACCCGACCAGACACGCTTCAGTAGCAGAGACCCACACAGACATGGAGACGCGGCACGGCGGAGAAGCCTGCGGGACACCCGCCACCTCTTCCAGAGCGCACGCAGAGCCGCAGGAGACCGATCCCCATGGGACCGCATGCGCCATACCTGGCGCCCAACATGGGGCCTCTGAACCTCGTGCCAGCTAGGAGCTGGTGCCCATGGAAATGCTGGATTCGTGAGTATCCCTCCCCCTCAGGAGGGTAACAAAAATCTCTTCTAAATTTCCTCCTTTTCTTTCCAGTCTGAAGTTCTCACGTGGGACCGCTAGGAACAAAGAGACAACTGATGCTTTCTGGCCAGGGCTACCCCCTGGTGTTAGCTGAAGGTCTCTCTGATCCCCTAACGGACCCCGGC
>NW_008337285.1:1022812-1026655 GCF_000622305.1 Nannospalax galili
TCCTGCCAAGCAGCCTGCATCTCAAAAGCGGCTCCCAAACAAAAGATTTAAAACTACAACTTTTTTTTTCTGCAAACCTAGAGGCTTATCACTTGCCAAGGCACTTCAGCCCTCTAGTGTCTGACTGCTGTAAAAACATCTTCCCTTTACAATGGGGAATTCTACATCACGCCAGAAGAAGCGCCAAATTCGTTCTCTTAAAACCCTGCTCAAATCTAGAGGACTTAAAATTTCAAAAGAAGAAAGCTTAAAATTTTAGAATGAGGTATATCAATTTGCACCCTGGATCTTATCAGCAGACATATCTGATCCTGAGGTGTGGAACTTTCTTTCACATTTGGCTTATAAAAAAGAAACCCAAGAAAAACATGATTTTCCCCTCTCCTTTTTCCCAGTTATGGCAGCCATCCGGCAGTGCTTAAAAAACCCACCTAAAATTGAAGAAAGCTTACAAACACCAGAAAATTGAGGAAAGTTTGCAGGCACCAGAGAATAATAAAAGAGAGGTTTTAAATGAAAAAAAAGACCCTAAAAATTGCTCAGTAACAGATTCAAGAACTCCAAAAAATAAAATCTCACCAAGCCAGACAAAATCCACCCATCAGCAAAATTAATCCTCACCCCTCTCTTGCTGATTCAACAAGCCCAGATACTAACGCCCAAATTTCAAAAGCTACCAAAGATTCTCAGGTAAAATCCCCTCCACCCCCTCCACCTCGACTGCCTCCTGTGGAGACACGCCTTATAGCCACAGAGCAGCTGTGTAACCTTAGAGACAGTGAAAGCTGCCAGTCTCAAAATTTCCAGCCTCAGCTGTCTCAGGACCCCCAAAACCCACCGGTAGAGGCTTTTCCTGTCAACTTACAAATAACCAGACAATGCCCCCTAGCCTGGTACCCACTCCCAGCTGCTGAACTTAAAGAATTGCACCAGGCTGTGCGTGAAGATGGCATTCATGGTCCTTGGACTAAATCTATATTACAAACATTTAATACTAACCGCTTCCCCAGGATTGGAGGGACATCTGTAGATCTACCCTCCCCAGTCCATTATTTGTACAATGGGAAGCCTTATTTAGAGATGAGTGCCTAATGTAAGCTAAAAGAAATGACACTCATAATCAGCAACTAAGACCACAACCAGGACAGGATCCACCACCTGGATTTATAGATTGGAAATATGACCAGCTTTTTGGTCAGGGAAATTTCTCCACAGGAATTCAGCAAGCTGCAATCCCTGCTGGATGTATAGAGCAGATTCGCTTATGTGCCCTGCAAGCTTGGGATCGCTTAACACCATTGTCCCATGGGCCTGGAGAAACTTCTGCATTAACCTTTTAGAAGCAGAAGCCAACTGAGTCTCTTCCAGATTTTATACTAAGAGTACAAGCAAGCTTAGATAGAGAAATAACAGACCCTGCAGCCAAAGCAATACTTTTAAACAGTCTTGTCTGGGAAGGGATGACCCCTGAGCACAGACAAGCATGCCAGGGATTAATAAAGCAGAAGCCAACTGAGGCTCTTCCAGACTTCATACTAAGAGTGCAGGCAAGCTTAGATAGAAAAATAACAGATCCTGCAGCCAAAGCAATGCTTTTAAACAGCCTTGTCTGGGAAGGAATGACCCCTGAGCACAGACAAGCATGCCAGGGACTAAAGAATGAACATTATGACAAGTGGATTGTGGCCACCCATGACATTGGGACTGCCACGAACCAAGCCTCCTTCTTTGCCCAAGCCCTTGCAGTTGCAACTCTGTCCAACTCAAAATGCTTTAAATGTGGAGAAACTGGACACTGGATAAAAAATTGCCCCCAAAATAACTCAGCTGCCACTCGACTCCCTAAAACCCTCTGCCCTCGCTGTAAAAAAGGCTTTCACTGGAAAAAGGATTGTAGATCTAAAAATGACAGAGATGGCAATCCTTTGCCACCATTAAACTACTCCAGGGGCAGCCCGATCCCTGTGGGACCGCACGTGCCATAGAGATTAAAAAACACACCCCTGAATGATGAATGGGTCAAAGGAGAAATTAATAAAGAAATAAAAGAATTCCTGGAATTCAATGGAAAGGACAATACAACACAACACAACCTCTGGGACACATTAAAAGCAGTCCCAAGAGGGAAGTTTATAGCTCTAAGTGACCACATTTACACTAAAAATCGGAAAGAACACAAATAAATGACTTAACATTGCAACTCAAGACACTTGCAAAGCAATAACAGATGAAACCCAAACCAGAAGACAAGAAGAAATAACAAAAATCAGAGCAGACATTAATTAAATAGAAACAACGAAAACAGTAGAAAGAATCAAGAAATCCAAGAGCTGGTTCTTGGAGAAGATAAACAAGATTGCCAAACCACTAGCCCAGTTAACCAAAAGAAAGAAAGTAAATCCAAATAAACAAAATCAGAGATGAAAAGGAAAAAATCACAACAGACACCCAAAAGATCCAGACCATTACAAGGGAATATTTTAAAAACCTATACTCTACTAAATTAGAAAACCTAAAAGAAATGAACAGGTATCTAAAAGCATGGGAACCACTAAAACTAAACCAAGAAGAGATCAACAGCTTAAACAGACCCATAACACATAAGGAAATTTAAACAGTAATACAAAACCTCCTGACTAAAAAAAAGCCCAGTATCAGACAGATTTATAGCAGAATTTTACCACACATTTAAAGAACATCTATATCCAATACTACTTAATTGATTCAAAACCATAAAAATGGAGGGAGAACTTCCAAATTCCTTCTATGAAGCCAGCATCACTCTAATACCAAAACCAAGTAAAGATACAACCAAAAAAGAAAACTATAGACCCACATCCTTAATGAACATAGAGGCAAATATTCTCAACAAAATGCAAACTGCATACAGACACACATCAAAAAGATCATCCACCATGATCAAGTTGGCTTTATTCTGGAGATAGAGGGATGGTTCAATACATGTAAGTCAGTAAACATCATAAATCATATAAATGGACTCAAAGACAAGAACCACATGGTAATCTCAATAGATGCAGAGAAGGCCTTTGACAAAATTCAACATGCACTTATGTTCAAAGTCCTGGAGGGAATTGGGCTGGAGGGAACATACCTCAATATAATTAAAGCCATATATAACAAACCCACAGCCAACATCATTCTAAATGGAGAAAAACTGGAAGCATTCCCGTTAAATCAGGAACCAGACAAGGGTATCCACTATCTCCACTCCTTTTTAACATAGTGCTTGAAACTCTTGCAAGAGAAATAAGACCAAAGAAGGAAATTAAAGGAGTAATAATTGGGAAAGAAGAGATCAAATTATCCCTTTCTGCAGACGACATGATATTTTATCTAAGAGACACCAAAAATTTCACCAAAAAAACTATAGAAATGATTAACACTTTCAGTAAAGTAGCCATTTACAAAATTAATCTACAGAAATCTGCAGCCTTTCTACCTATCAAGGAATAGCAAGGAATCAGGGAAAGAGCACATGGAAACACAATATGGAAGAGTACATGGAAACACAATTGAGGCTTTCACAATAGCCTTAAAAAAAAATCTTGGAATGAACCTGACTGTACTGAATGTATTAGGAATTTATTAGGAATTTAGAAATCAGAAATTAAAGATGAATATTAACTCTGTAAACTCTGAAACCAAACTGAACATTGCTGTGACACTGTGTGAAATAGTTAAGTAGATAAGAAGCTAAGTTGTAACCTAGCAACCAAACAGAACCTATGTGAGTTGAGTGTCTGTGTGTTGGTGATAAGTGACCACAGGGTGTGAGCCATATCTCAAGAAAACACTGAAGTTACTGACGTAAGTCAGAAGGAC
>NW_008337285.1:1026743-1030241 GCF_000622305.1 Nannospalax galili
TCCGTGGGCTTCATCCCGGCACATCGCCCAAAACCTGAGACCTCTACCTGAAGCTCTGCCCGAGACCAGACTGGAGCCTCACCTGAGACCTGATCGAAGACCTCAGCCTGAGAGCCAGAGACTGACGGGAGTCTGCCACGACCAGAAGTGATCAGAACCTGCGAGAGACAGCTCCACAGCCGGGAGAGTGCACCGATCACGGTGGACTAGAGAACCTCTCCACATGGACTGCTTGAAGGCTTAACCTCTGGAAGGTACTCCAAGAGACTTTGGGACTCTTAACTGTTAGAGGACCGGGTTTCCCTTTGAGTGTTTGTATTGATGTGTGTTTGTTATGCTTTGACCTAGTAAACGCATATTGCAACCAAACAGTCGTGTGTGAGAATCTCTTCTGTCCATTGCGCCTGTCCTAATCTCTCCCAAGAAGCAGTGACACATTTTGGATGTCACACTCAGGCCAGTGGCTTGAGATACATTCAGGACAGTTACTGTCAAGTAACTGCCCCCATTCAGGACACTGACCAAAGACATTAAAGATCTCTACAATGAAAACTTTCAATCTTTAAAGAAAGTGACTGAGAAAAACACCAGAAGATGGAAGGACCTCCCATGCTCATGGATTGGAAGAATTAATATTGTGAAAATGACCATCCTCCCAAAAGTCATTTATAGATTCAATACAATGCCCATCAAAATCCCCATGACATTCTTCACAAAATTAGGTCTCCTGCATGATCAGACAAACCATGTAACATATTTTATGTGAGTTTATTAACTTACAAAGGAATCAGTACCCAGTGCCTAGCCCCATGCTGTAACTCAGAACCTGCCTTATCAGACTGTGCCATGCCCATAGTCACCACTAGCATTTGCTCATGCTTCTGGGGCCAGTAATCACTCCAGGTCCACAAGAGTCAGTCCATCCTGTCCTTCAGCTGCTCAGCAGCTGGCTGTGCATCCCCCACACCATGCAAACTACCCACGGCTCATGGCTTCTGTCCCAAGTTGGCTCCCAGCAGCCCCTTCATAGTCCATGCTCTGTATCAGGCCCCATCCATTGGAGGAAGTAGCCAATAGGGAGGCACTCCACCCCTTTCCTCCGCTCTTACAATCTTCCCATCCATCTTCCACTAAAGTCCCTGAGCCTTGGTGGGGGTGACAGATGTAGGGTGATCTCTGTTGTCTCATGGCAAGATAGTGGCTTCTTGGGCCTCCCAAGAAGTTATCTTTAGGCCATGGCCACTGATATAGCTCAGTGGTGTTTCTTCTACTATAAAGACAAATGGAAGGAAGTAGATACATTTAAACAAACATATGTAAATACAAATGCCTAGATGATATCCCAGTAGGTGTACTATACTCATTAAACAATATACTCATGATGGCTTCTCCACTAGGGCCTGTAGCCTGTCTTGATGCAAGGCGTTGGCCTGGTCTACAGCACCAGATGTGTGTTTCACCCCTAGGAGTGGTCTTATCCAATTAGAAATTTGTCAACTGTATGTTTGTTGGTCGAGCCATTATTGCACTTGGAGGTATTGCTTGGCATGTCCATAGTGTGCAGCACACAGCGTCCGTCGTTGAGTAGAATTATAGGGGATCTTTTCTTCCCCAACCATCTGCATCAATATGAATATCATCCATCCAGGTGCATGGAGTTTTTTTTTGTTGTTGTTGTTGTTTTTGGCTTAGTCTCAGTTCCATCTCTTCTCTTCTCCCATGCTCACAACATGCAATGTCCTCAGCAACATGGCCTTACCAACCTTTCTAGTGTACAACTGATATTAATGGCAATATCCTTGGTGAATTGGAGGACCTCAAGGACCAACAGTTCATAGGGGAGGCAACTCACCCTGGAACTGTAGATTTTCTTAACAGTGGTAGAGTTTGGGAGTCTCTATCTTCATCTTACCCAACCTACATAAAACTCTGAAGATTCTTACAGCTATAGCTGGCCTTTGCTTCTTCAGGTATCTTTCAAATGGGTTTCACATCTGTAAAACACTCGAAGGAATGTTAACATTATATATTAAATCACTCATAGACAAGGTCTCACAAAGCATGGAAAGGTTTTGCCAATTCGTATTAACTGTTTTCTCCATAGATCCTTGTTAGGTACCATAGCATGGATATGAGGCATTGATTTGGTTAGCTCCTTACCACTTTTAGTTATCCCTTTAGAGTCATTTTGCACTTGGGGGATTTTACATGGGGTCTTTTTGTATTCTTTTATTCTTGATACACTTACAGGTGTTGACTGCAGTTGCTTGACCCTGCACTGGGTTAAGGAGGCAGAGGGATTCTCCTGTCCCTGCTGCACTTGAGTGTTCCCTGAGTCAGGCAGGCTCTGCGTCTGCCCCCTGATTGTAGCCATATCTGTCTTCTTCCCATTGACCACACCAGGTTGCTGAGGGAGAACTTGGTGGGAAAATCTGCTTCCACCCCTAGTATAGACTTCATCAGAGGAGAAATGCATCTTATTTAATCCTTGGGAATTGTTAACCACCCCATGTACAGTTTTTATTTTTTTATTGTCCTTAGTAAACTGTTCTTCTAGTTTAAAAACCTTCCAGAAATGCCTTAGTACTGAATTTTGTTTTCTATCAATTTTTTTCTCTGGGGATTTGGGCTCGACATAAGTCTTGACACATTTGTCTTCAAGGTAACCCAGGTGGACCATTTCCTCTGTCTGGTCTTTTCATATCTCTTATAGGGTGTTCTGTTATTTTACAGACAAGTTTTACATGCTTGTCAGAATCATTTAGATTTGCCAAAACCTCTCTCACTTTACAAAGATCCTGTCCCATCAAAGGGCTTAGTAAGTCCATTAAAGCTCCATACCATTCTCGAGGTCCCAGTTGAATTAAGCTTTCTTTCATATCTCTGGTGAACACAGTCTCATCTGGCCCAGTGAACTGGACATTATATATTGCTTTTCTCATACCTAGTTCTCTCAGTAATACCTGTCCCTCCTTTATAGTCTTCCAGCCCCTGCTAATCATGTTAGTCTCCCTTGGTGACAACCATGTATCTTTAATGCCTTTAAACAGCCATCCCATTAAGGTCTGCTCCCCTCCATTGGCCTAGGTTGAACAGCCTATATTGCAAGGATGGATGGGTGGTTATATAACTCAGCTGTGAGGCTTCTAAAGGACTTAGACTGACATCATTTTCTCCCATGTCCCATAGTCTCACAAGCCACATGGCCAGGGGCTCTCTGCTTGCTTGATTGTTTTTCCTAGTTTTAACAGTTCTAGCATGGAATATTTCTAGCTAGCTATAACACAGTTAGATTTTTTTTTTTTTTTTACTATTATCTATCTCTTCCTCTGAGTCCTTGGACTTTACACAAGTCAAAGCATCCCACCATTTTTCTCTAGCTCTGCAACTGGGTCTTCCAGTTCAGACTTTTCAACTCTCCCCACCTGAGGCACATCTTTTATCATGCAAATTGATCTCTCTCTCTCTCTCTCTCTCTCTCTCTCTCTCTCTCTCTCT
>NW_008337285.1:1030277-1046152 GCF_000622305.1 Nannospalax galili
GTAAAAGATTCTAGCCTTCAAGTAACCTTTAACAAATCTTCATATACCTGCAACATATCTCCATATTTACAACATAGCTGTGGCCCATGCTTCTGCATGGCTGGCCTCTTTTTAGTTACAGATTTTATGATCCATTATATAAGCCATATGACTATCCCTAACCCCATTAAGCATGTGGGTTTTGATTGGCTTTTCTCCTGGATTTGGGACTCAGAGCCCAGCTCACCCGCCACATGGGCAGCAGGAACATCATTGCTTTCTGAGGCCCACATCCCCAAGGCTGTAGTTCCTTTACCCAGGCAGACTACACCAGTTTTGTGGCCCGAATTCCCTCTGGGTCTCCTGTGCTATCAGACATACCATATAATATATTTTATGTGAGTTTATTAACTTAAAAAGGAATGAGTACCCAGTGCCTAGCCCCTCACTGTGACGCAGAGCCTGCCTTATCAGACTGTGCCACAGCCATAGTCACCTCTAGCATTCCCAGGCCTCCAAGGCCAGCAATTGCCCCAGGTTCACAAGAGTCAGTCCATTCTGTCCTCAGCTTCTGAGCGGCTGGCTGTGCATACCTCACACCACATGTGCTACCCACGGCTCCTGGCTTCTGTCCCAAGATAGGTCCCAGCAGCCCCTTCATAGTCCACTCTCCATGTCAGGCCCCACCCATTGGAGGAACTAGCCAATAGTGAGACACCATCCCAAGATTCATATGGATGCACAAAAGACTTCAGATAGTCAAAGCAATGCTGAGCATTAAGAGCAATGCTTGGAGGATTACTATACTGTATTTTAAATTATATTACAGAGCTATAGTAATTAAAACAACATGGTACCAGTACAAAAATAGACCTGTAGATCAATGGAACAAAAATTGAAGACCCAAATATGAGTACATGCAATTTCAGCCACCTGATATTTGACAAAGGGGTCAAGAACATTCACTGGAGGAAAGGCAGCATGTTCAGCAAATGGTACTGGCAAAACTGGATCTCCACCTGCAGAAGAATGAAACTAAATCCCTATCTCTCACCTTGTGCAAAAGTCAACTCCAAATGGATCAAAGACTTCAATGTGAAGCCTGAAATGCTGAAACTGTTAGAAGAAAACATTGGCAATAACCTACAAGATATAGGTATAGGAAAGGATTTTCTAAACTGGTCATCAACTGTTCAGGAAATAAGGTCAAGAATCAACAAACAGGGCCTCATTAAACTAAAAAGCTTCTGTACATCAAAAGAAGCAACCAAGCAAGTGAAGAGAAAACCCATAGCATGGGAGAATATCTTCACCAGCAACACATTTGACAGAGGTTTAACATCCAGAATACATAAAGAAGCCAAAAATAAAGACTCAAGAAAGGAAGTAACCCAATTAAAAGATAGGCTAAGGAGGTGAACAGAGAGTTCTCAAAAGAAGAAATAAAATTAGCTAAGAAGCATCTTAAAAGGTGTTCAACATCACTAGTAGTTAAGGAAATGCAAATTAAAACCACTTTAAGATCTCATCTTACCCCAGTCAGACTGGCTAAGATCCAGAGAACAAAAGATACCAAATGTTGGTGAGGGTGTGGGGAAAGGGGAAAGCTCATCCACTTCTGGTGGGATTGCAAACATTTATATATTGGAGTTCTACTCAGCAGTAAAGAAAGGTGAAATCATGAAATTTGCATGTAAATAGATGGAACTAGAAACTGTTATACTAAGTGAAGTAACACCAACTCAGAAAAACAAATGATGTATGTTTTTCCTCATATGTGGATTCTAGCACCAAATCCTTATAAGTGAGTATGTGTCCAGACATAACTACAGGAACCAGGATAATGAAAAGGAACCAGGGAGGTAAAGGAAAAGCAAAACCTGAATGAGAAGAACAGTAGGAAACAGCTGCTACTAAGGGAGATATGGATAAAAATGGGGTTATTTTAATGGGAAGAGGGTGGGAGGACTATACAAGAAACCTGAGGGTTAAAGGGAAAGAAGGAGCTCAAGAAACATGGAATCATAGGAGAAGGGTACTATTAAGGGAGAAATAGGAAAAATGGGGGCACTTTAAATGGGGAAACGAGTAGACAGTGAGAAAGATACATAATACATAGCTAGTTTAAAAAAACAAAGGCAACCATAGTAATCCAACAATCTACCAATAAATTATACATACTAGTTCAAGGAACAAAATATATGTCTGGTCAAGGTTTATCTGAGAACGTTTGATTTTTGCCCAAGCTTTATCTACATGGCACATGGTAATTAAAAGTACCAGACTGGTGGAACTAACATTCTTGGATGTGTAACAGCCATACTTTGAGGCCTATATTAATCTGGTCAGAGGGACTTAAAAAGGACCGTTTTAGTTCCTTGCTCTCCAAAGTCGACTAAGTTCCAGAGGATTATGGAGCATCTCTCAAAATGTCCTGAAACTGTGGTGAGTCACTTGTTCTCTTGATCAAGGAGGCCATGGAGACCCCACCAATTGGACTTGAACCAGTGTCCAGTGTACAAAGAGGAAGTTCAACACAGAGGAATCATTTCCTCCATGCTTCCAAGTGAAGCCAGCCATGGTCAAGCAGGACCTTTGACAACTTCACTTAGGTGGAACTGGTAAAAGAAAGGAGCCAGCGGCTCCTCCCAAGCGCATGTGACCCCTGAGGAACAGATCCTCAAATGACCTTAAAAGTAAAAATAAATTGGTTTATCTAGGCTAACTGTAGGGTTTTAAACACCCCAAAGGAAAGTATAATCAAAGATTAAAGGGATCAATACAATTTTTTAAGAGTCCATGTGTATAGCTAAAAGCTATATAACAAGAAACAATGCCAGATAGGAGATACCTTCCTTTGAGTTGTTGGGCAGGGTGGCCAAAGGGACTCACAGACAGCAGCCCAGCATAGAACTGGGAAAATGAACAGCAGACTCCAATCTTATCTAAAGGAATGTTGGGAACTGATTGTTGCTAGATGAGGAAGAGCTGATCTTCCAACACAAGGGATTCTATATAGGCTGACCAGATTTAGCAGATGGTCTGTCACTGGGGAACGGCTGGGGGTGCCAACAACTGCTGGGGGTGGTAACACTAAGGAAAGAGTATATGAGCTCCAGTCGGGGTGCAGGGGTGGGGGGCTATGGGAGGATGCCATTTGGGATGTGGGTATAAAGATGAATAAGATTGTTTGGGATGTTTTGTATGAAATACACACACCAAAAAAAATCAATCAATAAAAGAAGAGTTATATTTGAGGAAGAAGCATAAAAAATTGCTTCATGTCAATTAGTAGATATGAAAAACATTACCACTGAAGTCTACCTGATGAATTTATAGCCATGTTCATGTGCCAAGGATCCCAGAAAGTAACTATTTCTAATAATAATCAGATATGCAGAGATTAGAAACACATGTGTAAACATCTAAATGTTATTTGCATTAAAATGAGTTTTTCTGTATGAAACACTATATTCTAAAATGAAGTGGAGATCTTTTTTTAAAGGTTAAAACCTCATTCAGTTTTATGTCTTATAGCATTTATAATGAGTACAACAATGTATAACTGTATTAATTCAACACTGTGAACCTAAACATCGCAGCCAATTTTGAAAGAGATGCATCTTTGCTCTGGAAACCGTTATTGACTATGTAAATGCTGTTGTAATGAAATGGTTCTACTAATTATGTGGTTATTAAATAAATATTTTTTAAAAAATAGCTGGACTGACATATAAGTAGGCTGGGAGAACTTTTTCTCTAGGTACCAACTTTCTCTTAGTGGTTCTAAAGTTGGAAAATAATTTGATCTACTGTTTACTTATTTTCCTCCAGGAAGATTGAACTTTAAGGTTTCTGATCTGCTGTCAGCTCACAGATATAGTATTTACTGACTTCAGTTTAGCAATTTTTAGGCAACCAACTTTTCTAAAGCTTATTTTATTCATGTGCTATATGAGAATAATTCACATCCATTATATATGACTATTGTCAGAGTGAGGGAATGCATGTGGAATACCTGTCACAGTGCCTGACAATTAACATTGACCAATGGTATGGAAGAGGAGATGTCTCTACTGTTATAAAAGAAAAAAAAAGTATGCAGCTATATTGAAGCCACACTTGTGTGTTCTGAATTTCTGGGTCTTCATATGAGAAAAAGTCCAGTTTCTTTCTGATTTGGCCTCTACACAGTGCTAAGCAATGTCTCAGTGAGAAATTGTTGAGAGCACTGACATCTGAATCATCATGAATACCACTCAGTACTTTCTTGTCTGTGAGCCTGGGAGTAACTTAGTCTATACACTGGTATTTTAGTTATAGGTATCTTCAGCCATTTCTCCACATTTAGTTTTGAAATATTTTCAGACAAAGCATGAAGAGCAGTAAGGAAAGGATTATTGATCTCATCTCTTCTCCTTTGTTGCTTCTCTATTTCAATTTTGGTCCCTATTTGATCTATACAATACCCTCTGAACCATGAGACAGACACATACTGTATGTGTGACAGATGAGAAAGCACAGAAGGATGTGGCAAAGCTGGGACTAAAACTAAAGGATTTTAGTCCCATGCTTTTCTGATAAAATGTACTTTAAAAGGGGTCATAGTAATGCACCAATAATATGTGTTCTTTACTTGGTCAGATTTTTTAAATAGGTCCTAGGACCTGAATAGAGAGGAACAGGCAGTCGTCTCCTCTTTGATTCACTACATATAAGCTCAAACCTTAGTTCCTCAAATGGAGATGACCTTCTCTCCACTCAAATATCTAATTACTGCAGTTTTCATTTTGTGACCATTCCAAGCCTGGATTTTTCCATATATAAAAATGACTGAAATGGAACCAGACCAATCCCAATGCGCCTGGCCTATATCTCAGATGTCTAAATTGTATAATTAAAAAAATAGGTCTGTAGGAGTCTTTAGCTGGTATAATTCCTAAGTTCCTCATATTCTTATCTTTCCTACTTAATCTCTAGTGTTAAAAAACCTTAATGAATACAAATTCCACCAAAACAAATGAATATAAGGATTATTTCAGCCACCAACTCCATCATCCTGCTTATTTCAACTATTTATATGAAAATTACTTTCAAAAAATGACTGTCTCAGGTCTTTATTACTAGACTCAGAGAATGAAATCTTGATTTAACTACCTTCCTTTTTCTAAACTTTTCTTCAAAGATTTGAGGACAGTAGAGTATGCTGAAAAAAATAGTTTTTGGAACCAGCAAATGTTACCTTATATGAAAAGACTTTGTAGATGTGATTACATACAGGGAACTTGAGAAAAGAAAACTATCCAGGATTATCTAAGTGGGCACTAACCTAAATGCAATAACAAATATCCCTATGATACATAGAGAGAGAGAGAGAGAAGTTTGATAGAAAGGGAGAAGACACATAGATAAGAAAGCACTTTGAAGCAGGTAGAGATTGGAGTGATGTGGCCACAAGTCAAGGAATTCTAGTAGCTTCTTGAAGTTGGAAGAGGCAATAAATGCTTTCACACTTAGAACTTTCAGCAGGAGTATAGCCCTGAAAATTCCTTATATTGAGTTCTGTGTACTGATTTCAGACTTCTGCATCCAGAACTGTCAGGCAATAAGATTTCTGTTGTTGTAAGTCATCTAGCTTGTGCCAATTTCTTAGAGCAGTGATAGGGAACTAAAAATAAAAGCACATAGGGAAAAAGGATAGTAAACTTAAATGATACTCACTACATAAAGGGTAATTTAAAAGGCTAAACATGCCTCTCTTCAGTTCTAGTTTCATCTTTATTCAGCCCCCTCCCCTTTGCTTCGACCATACAGACTGTCTATACAGCAATAAAAAAAAAAAATTCCTTTCACACAGCATTTTCTAAATCCTTGTGCATGCTGCCTAACTGGAACCTCCTCCTTTATATTTAAAGAAAACTATTATGAAATTGTTTTGATTTCCACTTTCACTCCATTGCCAGCAGAGTTAACACCATTCATATATATTTGCTGGATTTAGAACTATGTCACATTTAAATATCACCTTCCTTAACAATGCTGGTCATACTCTGCTGAAATGATCTGTTTTTGTATGTCTCCTACCAGACAATGAGTGTATATATTCAGAACCCACTTTAGCATTCAGTACATAAAAAGTACAAAATTATAGGACTGTTTGAGAATTGACTCTCCTCTACCTGCATCTCCACCTTCACTTGTCAGCCATTCCTAATTAACTCTTTTCACCAGTGGTTGGCATCTTATGCTCACATGTTTGCATTCTAAAGTGCATTTCTTGGGTACAACGTACCTTCCACCATCCAAAATAAACTATACATCCTTATATATTTTTGTGATTTAATGTACCTCTCTTTTAAAGCATTTACCACAGTATGTAATACTAAATCTACTTATACTTACTAGATATGTTTCTGTGTCCTCTCTAGACCTTGAGTTTATTAGCAACTGTAAATTTTTTGTCTTCAAATGTGAATGTTTAAGTCCTAACCACAAATATCTAAGAAGAAGACTATATTTGAAGGCAGGACTGAGAACGTATGGATAGCTTTTAGTCTTAAAACTGGTCTCTTTAAAAGAAGAAATTAAGATGCAGACATGCACATACACAGAAGAAAGACAGAAAATAGCTATCAACAAGGAGGGAGAGAGACCGCAGAAGAAATCAATCCCACTGGTACTTTGGTCTCAGAAAACTAGTCTTTAGGTTGCTAAAAAATACATTTCAGCTGCCCAAACCACCAGTCTGTCATATTTTGTTATGGAAGCTCAGGCAAACTGACAGACAGGACTCAAATCTAGTTTTGTTTGCTGACATATGTCTAGTAAATGTCACTGTTGGGAACATAGCAGTCTTAAGTGAATATTTGTTGAATAAATGAATTAAATTTTTGTTGGATTAAATTTACTTTTTTAAAATGCAGCACTTGTGTTTTTTTGAGGCTAAGTTTTTATATGAGAAATTGTAAAAGCTTTTAATAAACATATTAATTATGTATAATAATGAATTTCAGCATGTCATTTTCTTATGTGTAAATAATGTATTATTTTCATCAAATCCATCCCCATTATCCTCCTTTCATCCTCTTCCTACCACACTGATCTTGCTTTTCCCAACTTAGCTTCCATTCTGCTTTTATTTATTTATTTATTTATTTATTTGTTTTAGTCTTTTTGAGACAGGGTCTCCCTGTAGCCCCAGTTGGCCTGGAACTCTCTCTGTAGACCAGGCTGGCCTCAAACTCACAGAGATCTGCCTGCCTCTGCCTCCCAAGTGCTGGGATTAAAGGCATGTGCCACCACTCCTGGCTTCACTTTCATGTTTTTTTTTTTTAATTTTATTGATTCTTTGAGAAATTTATAAAATGTATTTTGAACATATTCAGGTCCCCTCCCCTATCTCTTCTCAGATCCACCCCACTTTCCTAACCCCTCACTTCATGTCCTCTATTATTATTCTTTTAATTTTTATTGATTTGAGGACTTCATATGATATATTTTGATCATATTCAGACCCCTTCCCTACACTCCACCCTCACCTTACAACGCTCCCCACGCTTCATGCACTTGTTTAGTGTATGTGTTTTTGTGTTTTGGTTGAGGCCAATTGAAGGTATCATAAACACAAATTTTACAATGAACACCTGAGAGAGATGGGTAATAGCTTAGGACAATAGTTTAAACCAAGTCATCCTAGAATGCAGACTCTTAGTAGTTGCCTTTTGACTATGGTCTTTTCAGGCTCCAGTGGATTTCCCCCACGGCAGAATCATGTGCTGACCTAGCTCCTCTTTTATGAGGTCTGGTTCTCCATTCATGTGGATAAGTGAAGGAACAGAGAGTATAACAATATATGAGAAAATATAATTATAACAATGTATTAGAATATAACAATATATAAGAAGCTGTGGATATAATTTTGTATATACTAATAATAAAGTGGGCTCTTCTAAGACTCATTTGTAGAAAATTATCTGGCAGCCATTTATGATGCTAATGAGATCACTGACACCCCAATGTCTGTCCTCATTAAAACCCTTCAATTCTTAGTGGATCTCCAATGAAGAAAGATTCCACATATTATGCTGCTTTTTGATACTGTCTTCAGTTATTTCTTCTTACCACATAAATCATGAAAAAGCCTTATCTGGGGAATAAGTTAACCTCTCTATCAATTCTGCCACTAATTTGTGAGTAACTATGAACAAATTATTCCTTCTATCTGAGCCTCATTTTTCTCATCTGTAAAATGAGATGCTAGCATCAAATAAGTGCATGGTGTGATCTTCAATATCTTGGTTTTCTTCACTATCTTAAGACATTATGAATTCTCTGAAATCATCATGAATCACACCCAATTTTCAATCAGAACATCTATGTTCCTTCAATAAAAAGTCTCTCTTCCCTCTTTTTAAACTCCTAATGCTTTGTTCCCTGAATAGTTCCCACACGTGCTGTCTCTATCCCTTCCTATGAAATAAAATTCCCCTAGCCATTCACTCGCTGACAAACTGCTCATGCTTTAATCTAGCTTTGGTCACAACTATTCCAAGAAAATTTCCTACAACCTCTGTCTCCACAGCACACTGCATGCACCTCTGCTCACTTATCATTTCAATCACTTGGAAATCAGTTATTTGTTTCCAAGTCTATCTTTGCTTCTAAATCAAAATTTCAAAGTGTGAGAAATGACATAAAATTTGACATCCTAAAAACAATCAGGTTTTGCTAGGTTGAATGCATTTTCTTTTTCTTAAAATAATTTGCCCATAAGAACGTATGCATTTTCTCATTTTATTACTGTTTTAATTGTATACATTTATGTGGTACAGTATGACTGATATACATGATACATAAATGCAAGGATCAAATCAATGTAATTGCACACCCATGCACATTGTTACATTACTTATAATAGCTAAGATATAAAATCAAACATGAAAAAATAAGGAAAATATGATGATCTATGTACATATGTATGTATGTATGTATGTATATATAATGGAATAATATTCAGTCATATAGAAGTAGAAATAGGTTAAGTGAATAATTCATCCTCAGAAAATTCTGTATTCTCTTTAATATGTGGATATTTAAGAAAGGTGCACAGATTGTCGGAATGTTTAATAGTGGATACTACAGGCTGGAAGAGTCACAAGGTAGGGTAGGGGCAGTGAATGAAGACAGGGAGACAGAAGTTGGTTGTACACTTCGTACCATAGTAAGGTTAGGTAGAAGTAAAGAATTTAGTGTTTTACAGCAATGAGATGACTATAGTTCCCAGTAACTGATTATATGCTTTAAGTATTTTCCTTGTGGAAAGGAAACAGTAAAGGCAGCATTCAGAAAGAAGAGAAAAGCCTTGGTAGTGGTTGTTCCCTGTGGCAGCAGCTTGTCTTGCATAGGGACCCTCAGGCAGAGCATATCAGTTAACAACATATTTAACCTGCCAGGGAAAATAACAGCCAGGATGGTTGAGGCCACAGGACTGGCAGTAGTAGCTAGAGGCATAAACCACCAGTTTGATTTAGGTCTGCTGGAGGCAACTCTCATTTCACCAGAAAAAAGTGGTAAATTAATAATAAAGAGCTACCACAAATGAGCATTTTAGATAGGGCATTGCCAATCCTCACCACATAGCAGTAAGATGTATTACATTGCATTGCACTGCAGATTCAGAAAAGTGTAATGTAGTAGATGTCATGTAGCAGCAGATGTTACTAGGATTCAAACCCAGGTGAAGTTGGTTTTTTTGTGACACTGTCTCTGTCTTGAAAAGCCTTATGATTTTACCTATCAACTCCTGCTTTCTCCTCTCATCTAGATGACTGTCCCATTCTTAAAAAGAGTTTACACTCTAATTTAAGTACTATCCCTTTATAGGATGTTTTCAATATAGATAGAAAAATTCTCAAAACTCAAAAAAAATCTGTCTTTATGAAAGAAGTGTATACACGTGCATACATACATATACATACATTCATACACACACACACACACACAGAGAGAGAGAGAGAGAGAGAGAGAGAGAGATTTATGTAACAAAATTTCTGCCCCATGAGCTCTGGTGTTCTAGCTCTAGTTGGGATCACTCTACTCAGCTCTGTAGTCTAAATACTATGTCCTAGATAACTCACATTCCTTACTAGAGTCTCTGACTTTTCATCAATAAAATGAAGGGATAGTACTATATACTTTCTAAGAGCGCTTCTACTTTTGGCACTCTAGGGCAGTTAATCGAACAGGCTTTGTAAGTTCCTCAAATATATATAAAACCTTATTTCTATAAACTTGTTAAAATAGAGCATTTCTTATCTGAAAATGGCCTCTATAAGAAGAGTCAGAAGGCAGTGTATGGGAAATTACAATGAGTGTTACTATCAAAGGTATACTTATTACTCATTCTGCATCATGCATGGCCCAAGGTAGTAGGAAGGCTGTATCCTGAATGATGACAACTAGGAGAGAAAGCTACTGACAAATGATAAATTCTCAACTGACTGAGTCTTTCCTCAGAATTTGACACAACTGATTCTGTTCTTGGAAGCTTTATCATTTGGTTTTATCTTGTTAAATACTCCATCTTCCCTTTTAGCTTCCTTGTTAAACTGTTGGTTCCTTCTTCTCTTCTGCAATTCTGAATGCTGCAGAAGCCCTGGAGCTCTTACCTGACTTTCTATCTGCAGTTGTTCCCTAAGTGAGTTCGTTGGCGCTCTTGAATGTAAATACTAACTATGCTATCATATTCCTAACACTTATTCCAAATCCTAGATTTTTCTCAGAACTTGAAGTACTTTCCAGAGTCCAGCTCCAGCTGAGTCTGGGGCTTGAATGCGTGAAGGTAACTGCGGCAGTAGAAATGACTATACCAGAAACCACAATTGCAGTTCTAGTAGAGGCTATTGACTGACCTGTTCAGGGGAGGTCAGCCCGAATATCTTCTTTCTTTTTCTACTCTCTCTGCTTTTTTCTGCAAGCAGCCTTCTACAACCTTTATTTATAATTAGAAAGCTTACAATAGCTGTAAAGCATCAGACCATAAATCAAACCATGAGTTTGCATAATATTTCTCAGTGTACAATAATCACAGTAAAAGGAAAGTACAAAGTTCAATGATTAACCTTTTCTTAACAAAGCCAAGCAATGTCTTCGTTGTTTTCTTCGTAGCCTTGCGGTTTCTATTTTACCATAGATGTGTAAGATAGCCTGTCCCCATTTGCCCTTTAATTCTTTGAATTTAATATTTACAGATGGCATGTATATTTGAGAGAATTATTTTTCTCATGGAATAACCAACTCTGTATTTATTGTCTAACCAATATTCCAATTTATCTTTTTCCTCTCCTTTTGCTATTTCTTCCTGAATGTTTTGTACTCTTTGAGTCATATGATTATTTTCTCTATTTCAATATTCTTTGTTATTTTGTTGCCATTTATCTTTAAGGGCTTTTTGAATCACTTTTAGTCTTTGTAAAAGAATAGGCAATTTTTCTTCAGAGGTCATGCACCACCAGATTTTACTGACTTATCTAATCTTTCCATCCAAGAATGAGTTTCCCTAAGCCAAATAATTTTTCCTTATACCAAAATTTAGTCTCAATAGTTCCTCATTTAGGGTTAAGGTCATAAACTCCTGTAAAAGGCAGCAGGGCATCTATCGCATTGGGGGAAACCAAGCCTCATTATTAATCACAAATGCAGGTCCAAACGAGATCATAGTCATAGGAGGAAGTCATCTATCATATTACTTTCATTTTGTTTCAATAACATAATAATTCTGCTAAAGGCAGAGATTTCCCTGGTTTAGTTTCCCATTCCATCATCAGAGTTGGTTATCAGAATACTTAAAGAAGAGAAGGTTATACAAATTACAAAAACCAGGAGTGACTGGGGAAGGGATTTCCACCAAAAGAGCAGTGCTCATCGGCTTCTCTGAGGGGGTCCTTCCCCGCATGCAGCACAATGGGGGCCGAGGATGGGGAGTGTGCTGCTGTCCTAACCCTTTGTTCCTGAGGAACCACCAAGGAGGCAGGGAGTATTGTCCAGCAGGAGCTCATTTATTATTAAGGCTGAACAATATTTAAAGGCAAAAACCACAAGCATAGCATAGGCAGGGAGGCCAGCATCCAATCAGCTCAGAGGTCACGTATTAGCATGCAGGCCCTTCTCATAGCATAACTCAGTGTTCACGAGGTGATCATGCGTCCTTCACTGGCTGAGCTACAATCAGTATTACTTCTCTTTATTGTTGCGTGCCAAGCTGGCTAGCTGGCTCCTCCTTCACCTAAGCTGCTCAGCACCATCTAATTATCGTGCCTCCACATATCCCCCTTTTGTTTTGTTTTGAGGCTGGACTGACTTTATTTCATGGGTTACCCACCTCATAGGCGGCTCCTTGAGGAGAGATGGCTATCTCCTTCCTCTAATCTTATGCATTTTTGCCTGTCTTAGGTTGTGTCACCTCTGATCAAGACTTGCCCGTCATTGGATCATGCACCTGGCCATGTGCATGTCCTGTCTTAGGAGTACTTGTCATGGGACATCTTACCCGCCTTTGGCTAAAAATGCATCATGATTAAGGGCAGCTGTGTGGGTAATGCCAGCCTGTGACAGTCTTAGTCTCTGCCTAACTTGGTTAGCCAAGCGTGGGCAACTGGAAGGGGTATATTCCTGAGGGAGTCCGTAATCATGAGGAGGTGGGCCATGGCTGTTCCAAGGGTCCTCTTTAGCCAAATTATCTGGTAAAGACACTTAAAGATAAGCATTACCAAGAAAAAAAAAGCAAGTCATGGTGTAGGACAAGTTGAAATACTTCTGAGACCATGTTCCTTTTAGCCAATCAGCCAGTTGTAGAGGCTGACTGGCAATGAAGCCAAGGAACTGGGTCCTTTAACTCAGATGGATACAAATAAAGAGAGGAATTTTGTCTCATGAACAATGTCCGTGGACCGTCATGCTAGTCAGTCAGATCCTGGCCTGCCCACTTAAGGTTTTTCACAGGCACCCATATGGGGTTTGAATCTCCTGTAGGGTAGACACGCCAAAGCCTTGACCCATGGTTAGCAACAGATCTGGACCTTTCCATTGCCCAGTGATGGGATCCTTACATCTTACCCGTACCTCAGGTCTCTGCTCCTGTCATCCCCAATGCTTCTGAAACTGGGATTCCAACTGATTTTTTTGAAAATTAAGAACATTAATAGTGATTAAGGCCATACCCAACTATTGGTGGGGGCTTATTCCCCCTTTTTGTTTTTGTAATTGAATTTTTAGGTTTTGATGGTTGTGTTCTATAATGGTTTGACCTTGGGGATTGTAGGGAATTTTTGTATTGTGTTGAATTCCCCAAAATGAGAAGAAATTTTCTAAATTTTTACTCACGAAACATGGTCCATTATCAGTCTTAGTTTTTTGGGGTAATCCCAACATAGCAAAGCACTGGAGAAAATGAGGCTGAGCATGTTTAGACTTCTCTCCTGTATGAGCGGTAGCCCAACAGGCATGTGATAATGTATCAATGGATATAAAACTATACTTAAGCTTTCCAAAAGGAGCATAGTGTGTGACATCCGTTTGTCATAGGAAATAGGCTTGAGTCCCCTGGGGTTTACCCCTGGCTGCTGCAGAGGCGGGACCTGTATATAATAAGCCATCTTGTCAGCCTGTGCATTGCCTTGGGATAAAAGCCCAGGCAATCCTTTGTGCCCCTTAATATGCTGTAAGAAAATAGGGGCTTTTTTCTCTTTAAGGAGTGTACGAGTCTTAATATTGTCAGAAAACAATGGCATGAGTTTTTTGAATTGAGTTGTTTTATTTTTTTTTTTACATTTGTCTCTGGGTATAATATCAGTGCAGCTCCAAATGTGTCCCTGTTACTGAAAACATTATAGGCTTTCACTAACAGCTCCCTCGGCCTGGGATTTGGCGAGTGTTGCTGCCTGCAGGGCTGTAGCACTTGGGGCGGGGTGGTTCCCTGGCCACACACTGAACTGAAGGGGTCGGTCCCCTCCAGGAGCCATACTTCCCCCCCCTTATCAGTTGTTCTGGAACCGGTTGCCGCTCACAGCAAAAAGTCTTTTTTTTTTTTTTTTTTTTTTTTTTCTTCACAAATGCACCCAGCAGCCACCATGCCACTGGTCTCCAGCTTTTCTGTGGGCCCCTGACTCCCGCCAGTTGCTGTTGCACGAGCCCCTGACTCACACACGCATTAGACTCCTTGGTCCCTGTTAGACTCCTTGGTCCATGTTTCAAGACGGGTCAAGTGGGTGGCTGATATCACCGCCAACCCCGTGCGCTCCTCTCCGCCCTGTTTGGCTTTCATGCGAGCTCCCCTTTCCTTTTGCAAGTTGAGGGGAGGGAGGCAGCTCTGGGTGGAAAGTGCCCTTAAGGGCAGCCATTGTGGGAAAGAACTCTAGCAGGGGTTCCACCCTTAAGTGTCTCTTCTGCTCTCTTGCCAGCTTTTCAACCCTTTCCCAAGTATCCCAGGAGAATAGATTAGCTGTGGGGGCCCATGGGGCCAAGAAAGTCACAGTCTCTCAGACTGTCTAGCCCTTGGCTCTTAAGCATATAATGCAACGCCTTCAGGCCTGCTCATGCTTCAGGGTCTCACTCACCCTGAAAGACCGATTGGCCAAGCCAGCATCTCTTTCACTCCTCACACAGAGCACCAGTTTCAGGGGGTCCTTTCCCATACACAGCATGATGGGGGCCGAGGAGGGGCAGTGCACTGCCGTCCTAATCCTCTGTTCCCAAGGCACCACCAAGGAGGCAGGGAGTCTTGTCTAGCAGGAGCTCATTTATTATTAAGGCTGAACAATATTTAAAGGCAAAAGCCACAACCACAGCATAGGCGGGGAGGCCGGCATCCAATCAGCTCAGAGGTCACGTATTAGCATGCAGCCCCTTCTCATAGCATAACTCAGTGTTCACAAGGTGATCATGCGTCCTTCACTGGCTGAGCTACAATCAGTATTACTTCTCCTTATTGTTGCATGCCAAGCTGGCTAGCTGGTTCCGCCTTCACCTAAGCTGCTCAGTGCCATCTTATTACCATACCTCAACATTTTCAGCTGGAACTTTGTCAAACAGCACTCTTGCCAAGAACCACGGAACTCTTGGAGGCAGCAAGTACTCAATCCCACTACTTCAAATTTGTTTTAGAAGTCTAATAAGAGTTTCAAATTCACCTTGTATAAAGTTTACATCATGATATTCATTTCTCAGTTCTATTCTTCATCTATTACTTAAATGTTAGAAGCACCATTTACTAAAGAAAAAGCCAACACACCATCCTTGCTTGCTCTCCATCCCTCATTCATGGCATTTTAATTCGTAAGTCAGTTCTTTGGTCCCTACCCTTTTCTCATTTCACAAATAGAAGTCAGGTCAAACTTCCCATCACCCCTCACCTATATTAAAATGGGAGACAATTTGCTCTTTCCAGTGCCATGCAAGCATCCTTTTTCCCATTACCTAAAAGTATATATCAGTTTATGACAGTCTCTTGCCCATTAACTTCCCAACAAACAGAAACTAAAATCTGAATTTCTTAGCATATCATTCAAGCTGTTTTTTTTTAACTTTTACAAAACCTTTATTGAGAATTCATACATGTATATAAAGTGTTTTGATCAAATACATGCCCACTCCCTCCCATCCAACATTCCCCCACCACCACGGAAGAGGTAACCCTAAAATCTTTTAAGGATTAGATATAAGCTCCCAAATACTTTACATTTTTTGGCCATTAGAACAGAGTGTGTTGCTAACAGGCCCAAGGACATTTTGACTTTTAGCCAAGAAACTGGCTACATTTCTTTAGGGTCTTTTACCCTAACTGCCTAGCCAATTCTTACTTCCTATTCTTATCACACCATCTTCTGAAGGGGTTGCCCAAA
>NW_008337285.1:1046278-1057906 GCF_000622305.1 Nannospalax galili
AAAGTCCTTGAATCATGAATAGGAGATGTGAAGGAGAAGTAAAGGCAAGAGTAATTAGCATTACAAGTTCTAGACAGGGAACTAGAAAAGTCAGAACAGGGCAATTTTCAAATGTTCATTTGAGAGTCCATTGGAGTTTCTTGACAAGGGCTTCCAAAAGCATCCCTCTATTGGGTTCCTGTTCATTTTTCTTTTGTCTTCCAGAGCTGGACTACTTGGCTGGGAATGGTGGCTGGATACTCAGGTGAGGGTCTAGCAACCCTGTTTCGAACTCCTTTAATGAAGGAGCACTGTCTCTTCTTGCTGTTTTCAAACACTTCAAAATTTTCAACTTTAAGGTCTTTGTATTTCCGGTTCCCTTCACCAAAACATAAGTCCAACAGATTTTTGTATGCTGTCCTTATTTTCATTCATTTCATACTAAAGTTTACTTTCTCAGAGAGTACAGATGGTTTACATTAATTGTCAATGTGAAAAGATCTTGAATCATCTAGGAAACAGCCTTTGGGCACCTGTGAGGGATTAATCTAGACCAGGTTATCCTGTTGGTATCCTGTGAGGGATTATCTAGATTAAGTTCATTAAGTTCATTGTAGTGGAAAGACCCTCCTAGTGAGGGCAGCACCAGGCTTCCAGACTGAAGAAAGTGAGCCAAGGACAGCATTCATTGTTCTCTGCTTCCTGATGACAGAAAAACATGGCCAACTGCCTCAAGCTCTTGCCACCAAGACTTCCCCGCCATGAATGATTGTACCCTTGAACTGTGGTTCAAATTAAAGTTGCTTTTGTAAGGGTATTTTATCACAGAAATAAGAAAAGTGAGAAGACAAAAATGCAATTTCTTATTTTGGCTTTGAGCATGTGAACTAGCATTAAGAATCATTCACAAAAAGCCTTCCAAAATACTCCCCATAAGATTAGGATCACAGGGAGCAAAGGAAACCCACTGAGCACTGTGCTTCAGAACACCAAGATCTTTCTATTGATATATATGAATTTCTTATCCATCATAGCTTTCTTTTCTTAAAACAAAAATCAGAAGGCCAGACATGATGGTGCATACCTTTATTCCCAAAGGAGGCAGAGATAGGTGGATCTCTGTGTGATTGAGGTCATCCTGGTCTACAGTGTGAGTTCCAGGCCATCTGGGTTACAGGGAGACCTTGTCTCAAAAAAGAAAAAAAAATCAGAAAGTCTCAAGCAGATGTTCTGATACAACACAGATATTTTCAGTGTCTCTAAACATTCTAAGAGTCCATTAATCCATAGACTAGATGCCCAGAAAACTACTGGCTGATTAGTTAGGCTGACTTGTAGATGTGTTTTATAAAGCAGATGAATTTTATTTGCAGGCAAGTAAATGTCTGTTTTATCACTTTGCATTTTTCAAATACTCCCTCTTCACCATCTAAAAATGTTGAAAAATAAGACATTACCAGCACAGAAAGAAATGCCAAGAATTCCTTTTATGGTTTCATTTTCATTTGCATGGAGAATGCAAATTCACAGCAAAGTGACCTTGGATTTAAAACACATAAATATGGAGGCAGAATTAGGATTAGTGAGCCATGCCATGAGTATTTCATTCTGATGGGCAGGTAAGAAACATTGATGCTGAAGGTTTGTTGAGCAGTGGTTCCCAATGCACGACAAGTGGGAAATACTTTCCTAGGAAGAATAATTCCAGCCAAATAAAAGGAACTTTGTTCATACCTAGCAGCTACTTAACGAGAAGAATCATTTTCCAATAAGGTGTTTTAACTCAAAACTTGAGAATGAATTTCATCTGCTTGACCTCAAAGCCACATACCCAGTAGGCGTTCAACTTTTACTAAAGATTGTTGACTCTCGATTGAAATGACCAGCAAATTCAGCAAGAAATGTAATGGAAATCTTTGCCTAGGGCACATATTCAGGTCAGAAAGACTGCACACAAGAACCAAGTTATAAAATGCAGGAGCTGACAGCTGTTTCTTAATGGACAAAGGTGACCCATAAGTAACTATAGGCAAAAGCTCAGGCTGGAACTAGGCAAAGTTGTTTACAAAGGAGCCTGGATACCCTTTTTTATCTGCCAGGCTGAATATAACTCCTCTCAGTTGATAAATAACATATTCATCCTAACATGATTCCTTTATGGTAAACCATCAATGGCATCTTGCCAAGACCTTGTTTCCTCAGACTCTGAAGATGAGTCTGCAACTTAAACCTAGACACAGGTACAGGACCAAATGTAGTGGACATATGGAATACAGCCTAAAAATGAACCTGGAGAGAAGACTGGAGTGGGTTCTGCTGTCCTAATATAATTTTGTAAGAAGCACAAATGAATTAGAAAAATAAAATATTATATTCATAATATTAACATCTATTAAGTGGTGCATTTCCCAGATCATTTGAAGTCAGCCTCTCAACTACTTCATGAAGCAAACACTATAATACCCATTTCACAGAAAGAAAAACTGGCAAGGAGTTTGTCCCAACTTCACAGAGCTAATACATAGCTAACTACTCCAAGCCTCAGCTAATTCCATTTTAAACAAGAGATAATAACTTTTTTAGAGCATTGGAAGAAACAGAAGTGGTGCTTGGCACAAGGAGGAAGACCTGTTTATCTGCACAGAGTCATCTCTTCCTATCTTCATGTCAGCTCTGCAGAGCTATGTTCTATTGCATTCTTTCAGATTAGGACAGTTGCTACACTTTATTCCTTGTCCAAATTCCACATATCATCTAAGTCCACATCCATCTCATTAGGTTCATCTTTCTCTGAAGTCCTCCCTGCTTCTCTGAAGTCCTCCCTGCTCTTCATCATCCACTCTACACAATGAGTCCTCATACTATTCTAAGGGGAGTGATAATCCTTTGTTTGAACACTTCTAGTGACAAGAAATCATGTGTTTATGTAAGGATTCATTTGATTTTTGGTTAGCTCTGAATATTTAAAAATAAGCATAAAGAAGAAATGATACAAAGATTTACTTACAAGCATGTACAGTGATTCTACTATTAATACACAATGCTTATAAATGTGAGTTTATAGCAATGGGGAGCTTATTACATAAATTATAGTAATTTTCATAATGAAAAATGATAGATTTGTGAACAATGATGATATAGATAAAAGTTAATTGACATGGTGCTGGACAGATGGCTCAGAGGTTAAGAACACTGGTTGTTCATGCAGAAGACCCTGGTTTGAATCCCAGAACCCAGGTGGCAGCTGACAACTGTCTGTAACTCCAGTCCCAGGGGATCTGACAGCCTCTTCTGACCCCCATGGGCATTGCACAACATGGATGCACTTACCTACATGAAGGCAATACATGAATACACATAAAATAAAAAAATAAAAAAATAATTTTTTAAAGTTAAATAAAAGTTAATTGACATGGAAAAATGTTCACTGATCTGTATAACTGGAAAAGGTGAGGTCCAAAGCCTTTTCTGTAGTATGAAAGTTGAACTCTGTGGTACTTACTGTCTAATATAATAGTGGACACAAATTAGCTTTAGTACATATGGATTAAATTACACTGAATTGCAGAAGAAAGTTTTGGTGTCTAGGTAAGTTTAGGGTTGGTATGACAGAATACCTCACACTGGGCACTTCATAAAGAAAAGCAGTTTTATTCAGTTGATTGTATGAGTGTGCCCAAAGTTCACAATTGGGTAGGCTCATCTGTTTAATCTCTGCTGAGGATTTCCCTTACTACCTCACTAAATGGCAGAGAATCAGACAGAACAGTCACTATAAGAAAGGGCCAAGTGTGTGGAGAGACCTTGGTTTATAAAAACCTGCTCCCATGAGAGCAACTCACTAGTAGGAAATCAGCATTAATCTCTGAGTAATATATGAGGATGATGTTTCTGAAAGAAGCAGACTGTCTGGCAATTTAATTACAATGAGTTTTGCCAAGGCAACATATAAAAGTCTTTCTGTACACACAAGGGTACAAAGGCTAACTATCAACACTGGACAGGTTTGTAGGTACCTTATACTCCAGAATCAAGTCATCTCATCACTGTGTCAACAATTAATAGAGTTATATGCAGAATGATCATGGGTATTTTAAAAAGAAAGAAATGAAAGAGAAAACTAGTGGAAATGGATTAATGAAATGCTATAGGATATATTTGGTCTCTTCACTTTCTCAGTGAATTTCTCAATATTTTTAAATGAGCATGTTAATTTAATGATTTTTGAGAAAGCATTTAACTTTCAACGTTCCTCTGACAGCTACTGTTGTTTCTAATTGACCTCTACCTATCTCAATCATCATCTGTAACTCTTCTATTACACAACAAAATTCTGCATTAAAATACTCTTCTAAAATGATTTTTAGATAAATAAGAGACTTTTAAACATATTTTTATTTAAATTAAAAATAACTTCAGAAGAAAGATATACTTTTTCTACTCATTCACCATTTTAAGAGAAAACAAGAGTTAAAAGACCCACCCCACAACACATGCACACACAAATGCACATACACACACATATACACATTCGCCCATTTGATTTTAGTCTAATGTCAAAAAATTTTTGATATTTTGTTGATTTTTGCAATTTTCATACAACATAATTTGATAGTATTTAGATCCCTCCCCATCCACACCTCTCCTTACTGCTGGTCCTGCCCAATTTAATCTAATCTAATACATACATACATACATACATATGTGTGTGTGTGTGTGTGTGTGTGTGTGTGCGCAGTGTGCCTATAGAGTGTAGAGTTGAATCTATGTTCCCAAATGTCCTTCAGTGTGGGTCCATCCCCTGGAGCCTGGTTAACCTACCCAGAATCACATTCTTGAAAGAGACGGACCCTCAACCTCCCAGCAGTCAGTGGTTGTCAATAGTTCCTAAGGTAGGGTTGGGTTTTTTTGTGTGTGTGTGTGTGTGTGTGCGTGCGTGCATGTGTGTGTGTGTGTGTGTGTGTTCAGGGGGATTAATCTACTTCCTCACATCTATGCTGGAATTTTGTCCCACAGACCCTTAAACAATACTGGCTAATTCCCCTGCTCTAGGTAGAGCAAAACTTGATGGTCAGGTTTTATTGCTGAAAATACTATACACATGAATTGTAGAACAAACAAGGAAAAATAATCAAGCTGGTACTGATTTCAAAGTCACATCTCCACTGACAAGAATCCATAGTGCTGGAAGGTATTATACATGCTACAAGAAGGAATTAATAATATCAGCCTTACACAGTTCTTATTCCTGTGAACTAAAACAATGGGCCTGGCAAGATGCGCCCCCGGTACAACAGTTGCATGAATAATATGGGAGTAACCAACCACTTTTTAATTGTACTGAAGTTCTGCATCATAGGAGGGAGCTGACCCATACCTGAAATTGATATCAGGCATAGGTACCTGAGGTTAGACAGATCATAGGGCATATGAGAGACCTCAATGCTAGTTTTCAACTTAATAGTTTTGGTATTAAACCAGCTCCTAATGACTTATTGTTTTACCCATAGATTAGTTCACCTCTCTACTCTGACCAGAGAAGCTTCCTTATGCAGCAGATGGTGATGAAAACAAAAACCCACAACTGGCCAACGTGCAGAGAACAAAAGGCTGTGAGCGCTCATGCCTGAATCAAACACCTACATCAAACATCTGCTTCCCAAGGCTCACAGTTCATTACAGAAGAGGGGGAAGAGAGAGTGTAAGAACCAGAGGTGGTGAATGACCACAAGAAAATTTCAAGGTTTTAAATGCCACTTCTATGTTGATAACTTTTTAAAACATATTTTGAATTACTTTTATTTTATGTGTATGAGTGTTTTGCCTGCATGTACGTAAGTGCACCATGTGCATGCAATGCACTGCAGAGGCCAGAAGAGGGTGTCATATCCTCTGATACTGGAGTTACTGACAGTTGCTAGCCACCATGTGGGTGCTGGGACTTGAACCTGGGTCTTCTGGAAGGACAACAACTGTTTTTAACCACTGAGCCACCTTCCAGCCCCCTATGTTGATAACTTTTAAAAGTTTACCTCCAATGCTGACCTATCTCACCAAGGCCAGATTCCTATATTAAAATTCAACTGCCTAGTCATTATCTGCAATTGGATGTCTAAAAGGTATTTCAAACTTATACTAAAACAGAATTAATGCATTTGTTTTATGGAATGTGTTCTTTCTCTGTTTTGACATTTTAGTGAGTGGCACTATCTTCTAGCCAGATGGTCGAAACAAACCAAAAATTAGCCTTCACAGTGCATACATCCAATCTATCGCAAATGCTAATCGTCTTATAACAAAGTCTTAAAATCTGATTGTCAGTGCTGTCTGCAAGGGCTACTCACATTCTAATCCCTTTGTTTGGCATAGATAAGGGCTTCATCTGAAACATCCTATATGAGTTATATACTATCTGGCTAAATATATACAATATAGCTCCTCATTCCTATAAGCTACCCTTTGGGGATCAATAACTTTAAGAAAGAATAACCAGCAATAACTTTTTAATAATAACTACTATCTTATGCAGAAACTTTACAAAAGCTAAACTACATTTCATCCATGGTATGTATACCATGAGAACCTGTGAGAAACTCCAGATTTCTTGCTTATAAATCTAGTTTAATTTAGGGAAGATTCCTGTCTTTATTCTCACTTCCCTTCAGAATAACTTTAGCAAGACATACAAATCATAATACTGAAGAAAAAGGCAAGTATCAGCATCTATGTTCCTACGTACCTCCAAACTGTTTTATAGTATATGTACCAGCCTGAAATAGGCTGGAAAGTTTCTGGAGTTCAGCAAGTTTAAGGTCACAGAATGAGAAACCTGTTTTCTGTTTGTGTAGCCACTTCCACACCTGTACTCAGAAGTTTCCTAGAACCAGCCTCACTTGACCAGAATTCTTTCCTAGGCCCACGAATGACTATTTCAATGATTTGCAGTACATTTCTAGTCTTTTTTTCATATAGTATTGAATTAGATGATTGTGTGAAGGGACCAGGTCAGTTACCATTTGTGAGTCCTAAAGAGATTTAGTTAGTGGCCCTTCTTTAAAATGTCTGCTTAGAAACTGCCTAGGGAATCGACTTCCGAAACTTAAGCAAATTTTTGAGATGAAAGGCAATGCTATTCAACATTCATTGTAGGATAACTAGGTCTGTTTGGACATATTAAATTTTAGATTAAAAGGACTGTTTGCAGTGTATCTCCCTAGACAGCCCATATACATGAGGAGCTCAGAAGAGTCTGGCTAAATGTGGAGATGAAAATATCAGCAGAGATGGTATATGTCCAATGAAAGTAAGAGAATCTAAAGTGAAGAGAAGACAAAGGCAAGCCTTGGGAAACACCAAAGTGTGTGGACATGTTAGCTCCAAAAAAGGTGACAGAGATAGGTAAGAGGAAAATAAAAATTAAATATAGAAAGGATACTTTCATTTCCCAAGAGATTTACATTATTCTCTACTTTCTTCATAAAGCAGTTTCTTATCATTGTCACACAAATATTGTCTACTGGGACTCCAAAGGCATACACAGGGTTTTCTGGCCTAGAGAGTTCAGCTGATACTTTTTAAAATTCTACTACATTCCTCATTCAGCAGAGACTGTGTCATTTCCATCTTTGTAGCAAGCACTAATGATACTTGCACAAATGACGAATGTCTTCTCTGGTGAAAAATTAATGCAACACAGTAATTTCCCTACCTGGGGTTAATGAACATGTCAGATGCTGAAAATGAGTTGTTTGAAACTAAATTACTATAATCTATATTTAGAAGATTGTTACAGAGGTGGGGGTGTAAGTGCATGTTGGTAGATATATTTGAAGTTCTCTTAGCTTGGGCTTTAATTTTCCCCAAGTCTTTAAAGTACTAACGTCCCTGATATCCTAATACACAAATTAAATATATTACCTCTTATATTATAATGCTGGATTGAATCTCCCTGAACAATTCATTTTATTTATTTATCCATTTAGTAAATAAATAAATATGCTTAGTATTCATTATGTATCAGACATTCTGTTACATACTGGCTATAAAACAATGAATAAGATGTGATCCCTGCCCTCAAAGAGCTTATAAATACATAAGAATGAACTAAAATTGTAATTATCTGTGGTATAATACTGGGTAAAAGATTGGGGCTTTGGATGTAGGGAGATAGATCTTTTCTTATACCGGGAATTGAACTCAAGCCCTTATGTACGTTAATCAACTGCTCTACCACTGAGCTATATTCCCAGCTAGAGAGACAGATTCTTTAGCCTACATCATTTTTTTTTTTTCTGAAGGCTATGATACTTCAGATTAAATCCTGAAAGACAACCCATGCCAGGTTAAGTAAGGAAACAAAAATTAATATATTCAGAGAAAAGAGCTGTGCAAATACAGAAAGATATGAAAAGTTAGTTTGGGAAATTGAGTGCCTGTAATAATGTAAAACAAATTAATTAGCAGGAGACCATTCGTATTTGATAACTATTTTCAAAAAATCATTTATTAAATATACTTAACACTTATTGAGAATAAAGCGTAAGGTTAAGAAGAGAAATTGTGAGCCAGACAAACCCACATTCCTGATCCAGTTCCATTTCTAGACTAATTTGGATATTTTGAACAAAGTTCCACAATCCCAACCCTCCATAATTTTTTCATTGGTAAAAAAGAAATAACCATTATTTATGTACCAAATATTTTATAGTTTAATCTTCAAAAGCATCCTGTGATTATAACTAGCCCTCCACATTCATGAAGTTTGACATGCTGCATGTATTTAAAATATTTACACATGCAAAAAAAAAAACCTTCTCAATAGTATTAAAGATGTAAGAGTTTTTCCTAATCATTATCACCCCCAACCCCAAATACAGCATCACAACTATTTACATTGTATTTCATTGTATTAGGTATAAGTAACCTAGAGATTTGAAGTATAAGAAGGATTTGAGTAGTTTAATGAAAATACAAGGTAACTTCTGACACATGTGCACTCCTAAATCTTGCCATCAAAAAAGAAGCCTCGCCGCCCCCCCCCCAGCTTCCCTGAGCTGCGTGGTTGGCCATCCTCTTTCCTGGACACTGGGGCTGACCTCTCGGCCTGGGGCCACCACTGCTTCCTGATCAGTTGCGTCCACACTGACCCAGTTCCTTCTCATGGTCCCCAGAAGCCCTCTGGGCCTGGTCCCACCCTCACCTCCTTCTGCTTCCCTGGGCCTGCAGGGCCCACAGGCCTCTCTACTGGCCTCTTTCCTGGAGGCCTAGGCTGACCTATCGGCCTGGAAAAACCACTGCTTCCTGATCCCTTGCATCCAAAAGAACCCAGTTCCTCCTCGGGGTTCCCAGAAGCCCTTTGGGGTTGGTCCTGCCCTCACCTCCCTCTGCTTTCCTGGGCCTGTGCAGCCTGCCAGCCTCTCTCCAGGTAAGTACATTGCACCCTCCACCACATCATAGTAAAAACACTAAAGGTACAGATGCTGAAGCCAGCATAACTCTAATACCAAAACCAGGTAAAGATACAACCAAAAAAGAAAACTATAGACCCATATCCTTAATGAACATAGATGAAAAAATTCTCAACAAGATACTTGCAAACCACATACAGAGACACATAAAAAAGATCATCCACCATGATCAAGTCATGATGCACCCAGAGATGCAGGAGTGGTTCAATCTATGTAAGTCAATAAACATCATAAATCATAAAAATAAGTTCAAAGATAAGAACCACATGGTCATCTCAATAGATGCATAGAAGGCCTTTGACAAAATTCAACATGCATTTATGTTCAAAGTCCTAGAGAGAATTGGACTGGAGGGAACATACCTCAACAGAATTAGAGCCATATATAACAAACCCACAGCCAACATCATTTTAAATGGATAAAAACTGGAAGCATTCCCATTAAAATCAGGAACCAGACAAGGCTGTCCACTAGCTCCACTTCTTTATTTTTAATACAGTGCTTGAAACTCTTGCTAGAGTAATAAGACAGGAGAAGGAAATTAAAGGAGTACTAATTGGAAAAGAGATCAAATTATCCCTATTTGTAGATGATATGGTGATATATCTAAGAGACATGAAAAATTCCACCAGAAGACTCTTAGAAATTATTAACACGTTCAGTAAAGTTGCAGGTTACAAAATTAACCTACAAAAGTCTGTAACCTTTCTATAAACTAATAACAAGCAATCAGAGAAAGAGCACATGGAAACACTCCCCTTCAGAATAGCTGCAAAAAAAAAACAAACCTGGAAATAAACCTGACCAAAGGCATTAAAGACCTCTACAGTTAAATTTTTAAATCTTTAAAGAAAGATATTAAGGAAGACATAAGAAGATGGAAGGATTTCCTATCTTTTGGATTGGAATAATTAATGTTGTGAAAGTGACCATTCTACCAAAAGCCATTTATAGACTCAATGCAATGCCAATCAAAATCCCCATGACATTCTTCACAGAATTGGCAAAAACCATCCTAAGATTCATATGGAAGCACATAAGATCTCGGATAGCCAAAACAACCCTGAGCACTAAGAGCAATGCTGGGGGGCGGTGGTTACTATACCAGATTTTAAGCTGTATTACAGAGCTATAGTCATAAAAACAACATGGTACTAGCACAAAAATAGACCCATAGATCAATGGAGCAAAATTGAAGACTCCAATATGAGTACATGCAATTTCAGTCACCTGATGTTCAGCAAATGGTGCAGGCAAAAGTGGATCTCCACCTGTAGAAGAATGAAACTAAACCCCTATCTTTAACCTTGTACAAAAGTCAATTCCAAATGGATCAAAGACCTCATTGTAATGCCTGAAACTCTGAAACTGTTAGAAGAAAACATTAGCAAAAACCTACAAGATGTAGGTGTAAGAAAGGATTTTCTAAACTGGACATCAATTGCTCAGGAAACAAGGTCAAGAATCAACAAATGGGACCTCATTAAACTAAAAAGCTTCTGTACATCAAAGGAGGCAACCAGGGAAGTGAATAGAAAACCCACAGAATGGGAGAAAATCTTCACCAGCAAGACATCTGACAGAGGTTTAACATCCAGAATGTATAACGAACTCAAAAAGCAGAAAATCAAGACAGGAAGTAACCCAATTAAAAGATGGGCTAAGATGCTGACCAGAGAGTTCTCAAAAGAAGAAGCAAAGGCAGCTAAGAAGCATCTTAAAATATGTTCAATATCACTAGTAATTAGGGAGATGCAAATTAAAACCACTTTAAGATTTCATCCTACCCCAGTCAGACTGGCTAAGATCAAGAGAACAAATGATACCAAATGCTGGAGAGCATCTGGGGAAAGCGGAATGCTCAACCACTGTTGGTGGGGCTGCAAACTTGTTCAACCCCTATGGAAAGCAAGGTGGAGAAATCTTAAAAAACTACAAATGAACCTACCATTTGACCCAGTTCTACCACTCCTTGGAATATACTCAAAGAACTCATCCTATTGCAGAGACACTTGTACATCCATGTTTGTTGCTGCTCTTTTCACAATAGCTAAGAGATGGAAGCAACCTAAGTGTCCCTCAATTGATGAGTGGATAATGAAAATGTGGTTCATTTATATGATGGAGTTTTGCTCAGCAGTAAAAAAAGATGAAATTTGCAGGTAAATGGATGGAACTAGAA
>NW_008337285.1:1058495-1068066 GCF_000622305.1 Nannospalax galili
CTTGGATATTTAACAGACATACTTTGAGGCCTATAATAGTTTGGTCAGAGGGACATAAAGGACAGTTTTTGCTCCTTGAACTCCTAGGTCGACTAGTTCTAGGGAACAATGAGCATTTCTCAAAATGTCCTATAATTGTGGTGGGTCACCTGTCCTCTTCAAGGAGGCCCCCCGTGATGGACTTGAACCAGTGTCTAGTCTACAAAGAGGAGGGTCAACAAGAGGAAACATTTCCTCCATGCTTCCAAGTGAAGCCAGCCATGGTTGAGTAAGACCTTTGACTTATCTTCATATAGGCGGAACTGGTTAAAGAAAGGAGCCAGGGGCTCCTCCCAAGGCCATGTGACCCCTGAGGAACAGATCCTCAAATGGCCTTAAGAGTACAAATAAATTGGTTTATGTGGGCCAACTGTATGGCCTTAAACACCCCAAAAGGAATTATAAACAAAGATTAAAAGAGTCAATATAATTGTTTAAGAGTCCGTATGTATAGCTAAAGGCTACATAACAAGCAATGATATCAGATAAGAGATACCTTCTTTTGAGTTGTTGGCCAGGGTGGACCAAGGGACTCCCAGATAGTAATCCAGCATAGAACTGGGGAAATGAACAACAGAGGCCAATCTTATCTAAAGGAATATTGACAACTGATTGCTGCTAGATTAGGGACAGCTGACCTTCCTAAAGCAAAGACCTCTAGATGGGATGACTAGATTCACCAGATGGACAAGTAGCAGGAAATGGCTGGGGGTGCCAACAACACAGTAGACAGTAGCAGGGATATCAGAGTATAAGGGCTCTAGTTGGCGGAGGGAGGTTATGGGAGGGTGCCTTCTTGGAAGTGGGTGTATAGTTGAATAAGATGGTTTGGGATGTTCTGTGTGATATACATACACACAAAAAAACCCTCACAAAATTTAAAAAAATGAAGTATATTTGAGGAGGAAGCATAAAAATTTACATCATGTTAATTTATAGAGGTGATAAACATTACCATTGAAATCTGCCTGATGACTTTATAGACATACACAGATTCCAAGGATCTGAGTGCAACTGATTATGACTAGTAAAAATCAGATACATACAAATTAGAGACACATGCACCAACATCTCAGTGTTATTAGGAAAAACAATGAGTCTTTCTGTAAGAAACAGTATATTTTTAAATGAATTGGAGAACTTTTTTTTTTTTTTTGGTTTTTTTGAAACAGGGTCCCCCTTTAGCCCCAGCTGGCCTGGAACTTGCTATGTAGACCAGGCTACCCCCAAACTCACAGAGATCTGCCTACCTCTGCCTCCCAAGTGCTGGGATTAAAGGTGTTCGCAAGCAGCCCCACTACTTAAACCCTCTTTATTCATCTTCCTAAATTCTTCAGACTTTGCTGCATGTGAGTGTGTGGGTACATGCAGAGATTAGAGGAGGACAGTTGGGGATTATAGGCATTCAGGGCTGTATCTGATTTTTCTACATGGGTCCTTATGCTGACATAGTTATTACCCACTCTGGCGTCCCCCACGTCTTATGCATGTTTTTAGTGTTCATTCATTTTGTATCCTCTAGTACCATCAGCGTTTTACACAGCAGAATGTTTTACTGTAAGGATGCATCACATTTTGTTTTGCTTATTCATCAACTGAAGGACATTTGAATTATTCCTACCTTTTGGCTATTGTGAGTATAACATCTATGAAAATTAATGTATAAGATTTTGTTAAACTTTTTTTCTATTCATTTGTTTATATACCCTGAGGTGGAATTACTTAGTCATATGGAATCCTATATTTAACTTATTAGGAACCATGAAATATTTCATGTAGTGACTGAACCTTTTATTGCATTTCCACTAGCAATGTTTAAGGCTAACCACCTCTATTAAAGTATTCACATGTAAGGAACTTTATACACTTTTTCTCATTTTATATTTAGATTAATGTCTATGAGGAAGGCTTTATCATTATTTTTTTTCAAATTAGCATAAGTTTCTGAGATATTTAGTCACTTGTTAAAAACCAGCTCTCTGTAGTTCTATGGCTATGAAGCCTAGACTTTGCTCCACAAAATTTAGGTTTCTTTTCAAGCTCACCAACAGGTAGAGGTGGATATAATAAGCCAAGGAACATATGCTAGGCTCTGCCTCTTCAAATTCTACCCTAGCGACCTGTGGAAACTCTTAATCATTTTAATAGTTTTGTGGCATTAATCCAATTACCATTTTATATAAAAATGAGTCTAAAATGTGATAAGCATTGTATTCAAAGTCCCACAAACTTATCAGCACAGATGAGTTTTCTGAAGAGTACTGTTCTTTTCCTAGAAAAAAAATCTGTGGAGTAATAGATGGTAACTAAAATGTAATGAATGTCTATTTAGATATATTCAGAATACAGCAAGACACCAATTTTTAAAACTATCTATGGCAATAGAATCTATTTTACAAAGAAAATCTCATGATGGGGAAATTCTGCTTTTAGCCTAACAGTGAAACAGGAAATAGATTTAATCCCTGGCTCTTAGCAACATAAAATCTAACTCCAAATATAAAATAACTCTTTTCAGATATTAGAAGTCATCCAGAAACCAAAGTGACCCCCGAGAGAATAAACAGGTTGTCCCAAAGACATACCAGCTCACTATCTGAAGAAAGTTTTCAGAACACAGCACAAAGAGGTTAATCAAAGTGGATTCTAGGGATACCCTGAGATGAGATGAATTTGGCACTTTGAGGAAGCCAAAGTTGCTATAATTCACAGGATCCTTTCAAGTCTTCATCTGGGAACAGATCACTATATGCGTGTACACAAACTAACCAAGGATGGGAAAAGACTCACTGGAATATTATAAGAAGAAAAAAACCCTCAGAATTCACACAAAGCTGGAATAGCAGTGGTTTATTTTACAGGTCAAATTGGAGAGTGCTTTGGATGAGATTATCATTTAAGTTGGTAAATTGTAGGTAAAGCAGATCATTCCCAATAATGAGGAGGAGACATGTGTAATCAACTAAAGCTTAGATAGAACATAAGATGAGCATTCTTGAACAAAAGGTAACTCTCTAGTTCATTGTTGTCAAGCTAGAATTGCATATTGAGTCTCTCTGGTCTCCAGACCTGAGGCCTTCAGATTGGAACTGTACCATTAACATTCTTACATCTCTTGCCTGGCGGTCCACATGGCAGATTTTTGCCCTTGATTGTCTCCAAGCTAAACACCCAAGCTAATTCTTTGCAATATACTTCATTTATATCCTATTTGCTCACTTTCTTCAGAGAAGTGTTTATATATATATATATATGTATATATATATGCGCATGTGTGTATGTTTAGGTACATATTACACACTTACTTGCCTACACATAGAAACAGAAAAATGGACCTTTCTAATGCCTATCAAATGTGCTTATAAATGTGCTTATGTCTATGAATAGGACTCTCATTTAAATAATTGCTGCACTGTTATTTAATTGATACTTGAAGGAAAATTTGTAATATAATTGTTGAAGAAATGCCTCAGGAGCAACTTCATGATCTGGCTCACGTATACTGACTCCAGATTCACCTAGATTTTGTATCAAAATCCCAGAGATTCATTGCTCCTTATCTCTGGGACATTGTCATGTTAGGATGAGGTCCTAGAAACAGTGTTACCAACCAGGACCTCTACAGGTCTAACTATTGTTTTCTGAGCTGCATTATGACTCAAGTTTCCTCTCAGGCCATAAGAAAGTTCTCTTTCAAAAAGTTGGCCATTGCTTTCTTAAACACTACCTTTTCTTGGTTTGCTAGTTTTGGTTTTGTTTGTTTGGTTTGGTTTTTTCACTGCTTTTTGTTGTTGCTGATATGGAAAGGCCAAGTTTTATTTATATATTTATTTAAGCTTCTAAAAATATTTTTATTGATTCTTTGAGACTTTCATACATTATATTTTGATTCTATTCAGACCCGTCCCCCATCTCTATGCCATCTTACTAACCCCATCCAACTTCATGTCTTCTATTATTATTATTATTATTATTATTATTAATTATTATTATTAAACCTATTGAGTCTAACACACACACATGCAACACACAGACATGCAACACACACACACACACACACGTATATATACTCAAGATTTTGAGTAGGCTGCATCTTCATTCAATTGATGTTTTCCTTTGATATTTAGGAAGAATCTTTTCTTTTCATGAGGTACCATTTATTGATTGTTGGTCTTAATAACTACACTCTGGAGTCCTATTCAGAAAGCCATTTCCTGTGCCTATAGGTTCAACTGTATGCCCTACTTTCTCTTCTAAAAGATTCAGGGCATTAAGTCTTATGTTGAGGTTCTTGATCCATTTGGAACTGAGTTTTGTACAAGGTGAGAGATAAAGATCTAGTCTCATTCTTCCATTTAAACCTGACCAGTTTGACTAGCAGCATTTGTTGAAGACACTATCTTTTCTCCAATGGGTGTTCTGGGCCTCTTTGTCAAAAATCAGGTGGCTATAGGAGTCAGAGTCTATATTTGGGTCCTCAGTTCTATTCCATTAATCAACAAGCCTGTTTGTTTGCCAGTATCAGCTGTTTTATTACTACGTTGCTGTAGTACAATTTGAAATCTGGGATATTGACACCTCCAGCAGTGTTTTTAATTGTTAAGCATTGTTTTGGCTATCTTAAGTCTTTTGTGCTTCCATATGAATTTTGAGACAATTTTTCCATTTTCTGTAAAGAATTGCTTTGGAATTTTGTGGGGATGGAATTGAATCAGTGGATTGTTTTTGGTAGGATGGCCATTTTCACAATATTAATCCCACCAATCCATGAGCATAGGGTGCCTTTCCGTCTTCTGGACCTTCTTCAGGTTCTTCCTTCAGTGCTTTAAATTTTTCATTGTTCAAATCATTCACTTCTTTGGTTGGATTTACTCTAAGATTGTTTTGAGGCTGCAGTGAATGTGATTGTTTCTTTTTCTTTCTCAGCATGTTTCTCATTGGTATAAAGGAAGGCTACCGATTTTTGCGAATTAATTTTATACCCTGCTAAATTGCTGAATGTGTTTATCAGCCACAGAAATTTTCTGGAGGAATCTCTTGGGTTTTCTGTAAAGAATTATGTAATCTGAAAATAAGGATATGTTGAATTCTTACTTTCCTATGTGTATGTCCTGTATCTCCTTCTATTGTCTTACTGTTCTAGCTAAGACTCCAAGCACTACATTACATTTTTGTCTTGTTCCTGATTCTAGTAGAAATTCTTTGAGTGTTACCTCTATTTAGAATGAAGTTAGTTATAGGCTTGTTGTATGCTGTCTTTTCACATTGAGTTTGTTCCTTGAATCCCTAGATTCTCTAGGACTTTTATCATGAAGGGATATTGACATTATAGTTATTAAAATACTCAGTTGCAGGTCTGGAGAGATGGCTCAGCAGTTAAGAGCAGTTGTTGCTCTTCCAGAGGACCCTGGTTCAGTTCCTACCACCCACATAGTGGCTAACGACCATCTGTAACTCTAGTTCCAGGGACTCTGATGCCGTCCTCTGACCCTGCAGGCATTGCACAACACAAGTGTACTTACATACATGCAGGCAATATATTCATGCACATAAAACAAAAATAATAAAATATTTTTAAAAGATACTCAGATGTTTTAACTGGCGATTATAATGGGAAATGCTTATGGACAGAAATCATACTTTATTCATCTCTATTTCCCTGTCATCTGACTCATGGCCTAACACACATTGTGTCCTCAATAGATACTTGGCAAATTAATTAAGTTGACCTAATTTTTCTGAAAAGTTTCCCCAATAATTTAGGCTATTATGTAGCATTACCATATTCCTATACTTTAAAACAATGGGCTTTCTGCCTAACAATGAGCAAAGTCAAGAATATTTGGTGCTTTCTCCACAACCTGCTGTCACTACTTGGCCCCAACCTATCTTTCACCCAATAGATACTTGGCAAATTAATTAAGTTGACCTAATTTTTCTGAAAAGTTTCCCCAATAATTTAGGCTATTATGTAGCATTACCATATTCCTATACTTTAAAACAATGGGCTTTCTGCCTAACAATGAGCAAAGTCAAGAATATTTGGTGCTTTCTCCACAACCTGCTGTCACTACTTGGCCCCAACCTATCTTTCACCATGGTCAACCTAATTTGTAACTTCTTTCCTCAGACATGCTCCTCAACTTGCCCCTTGGTAATCCTATTCCAAAGCCCTTTGGTCAATATTCAGTAATCATTTCTTCTGCCAATTTACAGGAGAGGTTCTAGCTACAGTGAGGAATATGTAAGGATGAGTCACAGTCCCTGTTGTCATAGATCAAGTATAAATCATCTTTAACCCATCTTTTCTCTTTAACCTTCACCATTTACTTTTAAATATAACTATCTTCTACCCATTTCATGTTCCAAGTATTGCTCATACCCAAAGGCTTAGTTCTAGCTTTAATGCCTCTGACACAGCGCTGAATATTTGGTTAACCCACTAAACTTCAGTCCTTGATTTTATTCTTTACACTAAAGTCAGAACAATCTTTCTAGATCTTATAGTTGACTATGTCCTATACATATTCAAGCCTTGTCAAAGCCACCGTCTTCTTAACTGTAACAACAAATCTAAACTTTGTAGTGAAATATTATGATAAAGCCAATTCTATGTCTATTTCTATTGCTTTGTCCTTGATTGGCCTCTTTTCCTCCCCCAAGAAAACACCGTTTTCCTTGAACAAACTACCTGTGTTTCCTTGGATTGAATTTCTCATGCTTCTGGGCCTTCTTTGCATAGACTCTTTCCATGATCTGGAAAAGCTATTTGTAAAACAACTGCTCAGGAACTAGTGGTGACAGAGGCCTGCGAGAAGCTCTTTCCATGATCTGGAAAAGCTACTACCTATTTGTAAAACAACTGCTCAGGAACTAGTGGTGACAGAGGCCTGCGAGAATAACTTTACCATTTGGACATGATACCTGCCCAGAAGAAGCTTCTCAGTGGTTAGCAGTCCAGAGAAGTCCTCAGGTGTTATATTACAGAATTGCTGCACATGCTTTACTGTGCCCAGCACACTCATTCACAGAGAGTGCCACTTATCCTTTCCTGTGGCACTGCCACTGTCAACTGAGCAGCTGAATAAAACTTCTCATGGGATGTTGTTACTGAGAACTATTTTTTCTTTAAATAAAAGTCAACTTTAACCGCAGTCAATGTGGTTTCAGGGAAGAACTGCTTTAAAAGTCATGGTGGCCTTTGATGTCTTTCTGTTGGAGAAAGAAGCCCAGTGCTTATCTACAGGATAGTCTATTAATATGTAGTGACTCTTAGGACAGGAAGGAAATGGAACTACATTTCCTTTTTGGACACTTCCAACAAAACTGAAGAAGGAAAACAGCTTCAACTTAATGAAAAAGGCTGCTCTTGGGAATGTGGTTAAAGATGGCTATAGAAGCAATCTTTGAAAAAATATATGAAAAAAGCTCAGTTTATCATTTCTTCCCGGGAAAGTGATTATCAAGAGAAAGGTAGCTTCAAGACCAGCTCTGATTTGCTTCACAAAAGATCCGTTTCCACTGGAGGAAAGAAGAATGCCCCTCAATTGAGGCTATTTTACACTAGGCATTCTCTACCTTTCCCTGACAGTCTGATCCTTCTTACTTCTAATGGTATTGTCCATCTCCTTTGCTTGGGTTTACAATGTACAGGAAGAGAAACATCTCCCTGAGGACCTCATTCGTACTCCCTAGAAAAGCCAGCTCTCTAAAATTCTAATCTAATTGTGTTACTATAAAAGATAGTTAAAAAAAACTGCTTTCAATAAAAGCACCCACTTCTCACTAGTACCCACAAGGAAACTAAAGACAGGAAGAAAGCCTGGCATCTACACTTTCATTCTGTATGTCTCCATTGCTTCAGGTCAGACTCTGGATCTATTGACTGTGTCTGTAAATCAAGGTGCATGCATCTAAACATCTGTGATATCTAATCTACTTCATTATTCTTCCAGGCTAAAGGCACAAAGAATCACTGTGTTAACCTTAACAGATACCTTGGATTCCAGAAACAGGAAAACCTCACCAGATTAACTACCTCCCAGGTGAGGGTAACTGTCAATGATGGGGAGTCTGCAGAGTGGGGAAGTATCATGGGAAGTAAATTGTTCCTCTCAAGTCATGGCAGTGACTAGATCACCGTGCAGCATCAGAATTCGGAAAATGACAAATCACATTTCTCTTCCTGCCCTAATTTTTCCTCCATTTGAACCTAAACTGTGGGTCACGCTGCACCTATATCTGTTCTTCTGCCCAATATGCCCCATAGATTGAATCTCCTTCCTCTGCTTTTCACCATTACTCATGACTACAGTTTACATACTAGGGATGTATGGCCAAGCACAGTCTATTCGAACTCCTGGAGCTGGGTCTTTTGCCCTAAAATTCCAGTAATATTATTTCCTTGATTGCTTTATGTGTGCTCCCTACTTATTGTGACAGAAGTTTTAAGTTCCTCAGCATGGTATTTAAAATGCTCTGCATCCTGATTCCACCCACTTCCAGAGTCTTCCTCTTACTACAGGCTCCAAATATATTACTGTTTGGTACTGTTAATCTTGCCATTTCACACTGCCATACTTTGGTGCTATTGCCTCTTCCTATAATCCACTTATACCTGCCCTGTACTAGTTATTCAGTTTGACCTTCCCAATCTACTTTCTACTTTTTGACCTGCTTTGTGTTCTGAGAGGCTAACTGTGTATAGCATAGAACAAGGGAAGTGGACAGCAGGCCCCAACCCTAGCCTAGGAACTACTGGCAACTGATTTCTGCTGGATAAGGGAGAGCAGATCTTCTTTAAGATCTCTAGATAGGCTGACAAGACTCCAGTGAATGAACTTTCACCAAGAGATATGTGGGTACAAATGCTGGACAGAATAGGACTTAACGTATATCACAGAACACATGAAATCCTCCAGTGGGCGAAGTTATGGAGGGTGCATATGGATCTAAATTTGATTAAGGTTCTAAATTTGATTAAGTTCTATTATATGAAATACACAAAAACTCAATAAATTTTTTTTTAAGTGAGAGACAATATTTGTAAAGAATTAAGCTTTAATGCCTTGAACAGGGCACAAAAAATGAATAAAACAAAATTGAGACTAGAAGGTAGTAGCAGAGACCTGCTCTCTATGGCCCGCTTCTTGCAGCTCTTACCCCTAATGTTTCCATAACCTCCAAGAATATAACACATGGGCATATGGGGAAACTTTCATATTTAAACTATGATATTCTGTCTCTGGCCCCTACTCATAGTTATCTCAAAAACAAACTCTATCTCCAAGAGTCTCCAAAACCTTAATAATTCAAACATGGGGGAACAGATCCTCAAACGACCTTAAGAGTAAAAAAAAAATCAGTTTATCGGGTCTAATTGTATGTCCTTAAACACCCAAAAGGGAAATATAACCAAAGATTAAAGGGGCCAATATAATTTCATAAGAGCATACATATATATAACTAAAAGTTACTTGACAAACAGCAAAGCCAGACAGGCAATACCTTCAGTCGAGTTGTTGGCCAGGAT
>NW_008337285.1:1068289-1068631 GCF_000622305.1 Nannospalax galili
TCTCGAATGAGATGGTTTTGGATGTTCTGTGTGATATACACACAAAAAAAATTAACAAATTTTTTAAAAGTTTATTATATTTGAGGAGGAAGCATGGAAATTTATGTGACACTAATTAGTAGAGGTAATACACAATACTATTGAAATCCACCCGATGACTTTATAGACATACACAGGCACCAAGGATCCAAGTGCAACTGATTATGACTAGTAATAATCAGATACATACAGACTAGAGATGCAAGCGCCAACATCTCAGTGTTAATAGCAAAAAGAATGAGTCTGTCTGCAAGGAACAATATATTCTAAAATGAAATGGAGATCTTTTTTAAAGGTTAAAAA
>NW_008337285.1:1068697-1075675 GCF_000622305.1 Nannospalax galili
AATTAAAAAAATATGATTAAAAAATAATTCTTCAAAGCATAAAAATTTGCTCCTTAATAATTAGTAGATGTGAAAAACATTATCAATGAAATCTACCTGATGACTTTATATCCATGCTTAGATACCAAGGAGCTCAGAAAGTAACCGACTGTGACTAGTAATAATCTGATATATGGAGATCAGAAACGCATGTGCAAACATCTAAATGTACATTGCATTAAAAATGAAGTTTTCTGCATGAAACGCTGTATTTTAATTGTGAAACGTAGATCTTTTTTAAAGGTTAAAACCTCATTTAATTTTATACCTTATAGGGTTTATACTGAATACAATATTGTATAACTGTAATAATTCAACTGTAAACCTAAAAATGTACAGCCAATTTTGTAAGAGATGCAGCCTCACTCAGAAAATTGTTATTGAATATGTCAATGCTGATGTAATGAAATGCTTCTTCTAAGTATGTGGTTATTAAATAAATAATTGTTCTAAAAAGTTGGAATCCAAAGCTTTTTCCAAGAGTCAAGGCAAACTCTTAATATTGAATCTATGTCAAATTAGAATAAAGCTACATATTTGCAATATATGATGGCACAAAATGAAGAGTTCTACTTCAAAAGAGAAGTAGAAGGCAAGGGTCAAACCAAAGAAAATTCAAAATTCATCAAGGAAACATTAAATCTTAAGACCACATGTTCAGCATTCAGGATATGTGTGCGATGTGAGCTCCAAAGTATTTAAGTTTCTTTTCACCTCCTATGGCTTCGCTGTTTCCAGTCCATGTATTTCTTCTAGTCTGGATTTACTCACTGCCTGCCGTTTTCCTCTGCAGATGTTTCCTGGAACCTAAAGTATCTTGTGGTTTCCATTGCAGCTTAGACTTCATGTCTATAGCTTTTGTGTGTTGCTCTGTCAGAGGTTCTCTGAAGGCTCTAACACTGCTACATATTACCTGGCCTGCTAGGCTTTCTTGGAAACCATGGGGTTTCATTAGATGCCTCAATGACCTCTAACTATTATGTTTTGATTGCCAGAAAATATCTGGGTACCAGTTCCAGGTAAGGCAGTTCCCCTTAGACCATGACTACAGCAGTCTCTGAGGACTTAAGATATTGAATTTGGATAAACATTTCCTTATGTGTCCTATGTGCACAGGGTATCCTGGCACTTTCTCTCAAAGAAGAGTCTTTCAAATGAGTAAAAAGTATTTACATCATTGATCTTGGGCTGAAACTTTCAGCCAATTCCTGAGATGCCCTGAAAGCATCTTTCCTATTGTACTAATACAAAGCACTTGATTTCATTTTAGTGACACTCTCTCTTTAAGAACCATACTCTTTGTATTAGTTACTTTTTGTTTCTGTGATAAAACTCCATGGCCAAAAGTGACTTAAGGAAGAGATTATTTTGGCTTCAGGTTCCAGAAGAAAAGTGGGCAGGGGAGGTATGGCAGCAGGAGGCCACAGCAGGAAGCTAAGAGATCACATCTCCAACATCTCAGAGAAAGCAGAGAGTGAACTGGAAGTGGAGCAAAGCCATAAATGCTCAAATCTCCCTGAGCCCCAGTGACACCCTTGCCTCCAGCAGGCTCCACCTCCTAAAGGCTCCATAACTTCCCCAAGCAGCACTCCAAGAGGGACCAGATATTCAAATACAAGAGCTTATAAGAGACATATCTTATTCAAACCACCACACCCTCCTTGTCCGTAATTTTGAAAGTGCTTTTTTTTCTGGTAAGACTATACACTTTTTTTTTCCAAATCTTTTAGTGTTTTCAATATAAATCTTCCAAACATGTCATGTCCCATATCATGTCCTAAATACTGTACTGTATTGGAACTTCCTTAACCAAATCAGTTAATCCATTACATTTAAATCTCTTCTCATATGTCTCAAAACCTAAACAAAATGTAGGAAAATTCGCTGCTAAAATGCAACACATATGGCCTCTATTCCAATTCCAATTAAGAACTGGATTGATTACTTCTCTTGTTGTGATAAAACACAGGGCTAAAGAAACTTCAGGAAAGAGAGGTTTATTTTCACTCATGGCATGATGACAGAGAAGTCATAGATTTCATGGCAGCAGGATCATATGGCTTGGACTCCTCACACTGTGGTAGATTAGGAAACAGAGACTGGATTTAGAAGTAGAGCAGGGCTATAATCCTCAAGGATTATATCCTTATCAAGGTCTTTCAGTTAGGCACCACTTTCCAAAGGTTTCATAACTTCCCCAAATAATGCCACTATCTGAGGACAAAGTGTTCAAATACCTGAGTCTGAGGGGGACAGTTTACATATAAATCAAAACATTCTGCTCTTTGTCCCCATAGCTACACTGAAACATAAAATGCATTTAGTCTCACTTCAAAAGTCCACATCATTTTATAGTTCCAATACGTACCAAACTTCCAAAGTCCAGGGCTATCAACATGGCTCAGTGGGTCTGGGTTCCTGCTGCCAAGTCTGATAACTTGAGGTACAAAGAAAGAACTGACTTCAGAATGTACTCTGACCCCCTCACAGGGCTACAGAACACACACACACACACACACACACACACACACACACATGTAAACAAATGTAATATTTTTCTTTTTGAAAATACTGCATTTTATTATGGCAAGAAAACATGAGTCATAAGAAATTTTTTCATGGATTAAAATACAGTATGATTGAATTTAAGTACACTATTGTAATGAAAAATCTCTAAAAATATTGTGCTTATTCTTGAGAATTTCATGTGTATACAATGAAATAAAGTCATATTTACTCCATTTCCCCTCACGTTTCCCTCAAATGTCTCCCTCCCAACTTCATGTCTTTTTTTAAATTTAATTTTTATTTTTATAACCCACTAAGTCCACTTACTATTGTTCATTCAGGCATGGATGTTTGGCCTTCCACTGAAGAATAGGAGTCCTACTTTAAAAATCCATAGTGCAGAGTCTCTAGGTCATGCCTTAACTGTGAGCAACTGTAAAACCTCAGAACAAGGTACATACTTCCAACATAAAATGTCTCCTAAAAAGAGGGGAATGGGGTCATAGCAAGGAAAGACTGAACCAAACCAAGATCAAAATCAAGGCAGACAAATTTCAAACTCTGAAAGTCCACATCGACCATGAAGGGATAATAGTGGCATCATCCAGAGGGCCTGGGTAACCCTGACATTCCAGCTCTGTCACCTACAGTACACATAGGTCCACTTTGTGGCTCTAACTTTCTTTGGCAGATGTCCTGTATTCCCTGATCTCCAACAACTGAGGCCCCTAATGCAACTAAGTCTTTATATTCACACATTCACACAATGGTTTCTCAGGGTATCCTTGGAGGGAATCCAAATTGGCTTTAGTGGTTTTCTCAAAACGTAATGGAAGCCTCCATGACCCCTTCGGTCTTGCATCTATCATATTTACCAAACCAGCAACAAATGGATGATGTACCCTGGTCTTTTTGGAATATAGCTACTTCACCACATGCAGGTGTGTCTGAAGCAGGGTAAACATTTCCCGGGGGCAGGTTTTGAGCTAGAACCCCCAGACAATTGCTCTCTATTCAGGCACTCTTTCTTTCAAGCAGTTTCTTTTCAAATGGCTTTTTAGTTTTATACTCAGGATTCTTTAGTGGGTGACATCTTGCCCTAAACACACCTTTCCCTTTATTCAAAGCAAGGTGTATGGTTTCTCCTCAATTATGTTAATCTTTTAAACAATTACAGCCAGTAAATATGCATCTGGCCTTTTCTCTCAGGTTCACATCTTTAACAATATCCATATTCCTTTCCTTGCAAAACTGAACAATTTTCAATCTTTCTAGTTTAGTTTTTTATTGAATGTTTGAGATTTTATGTAATATAGTTTGATGGTATTTAAATTCCCTCCCATCTCTGCACTGCCTCCTACTGCCCCCCACTGAATATTTTATATATATATATTCTCAAATGTTCTTCAGTGTGGGTCCATCCACTGGGCCCACCAAGACTCCTATGCCTATAAGACACTGTCTTTCCCCTTCCCAGCAGTCATCAGTTGCCAAAAGATTCATAGGTTGGGTTGAGATTTTTTTTTATCCATTTCATCATGTCTCATGCTGTCACCATTACTGTATGTTCATATGAGTGACTGATCAACTGTCTGCTTCCTTGTGGGAATTCTCCCTCTCTGGCTCTTACAGTCTTTCCTCATCCTGCTCCTCTTTTACAATCATCCATGAGCCTTGGTAGGCAGAGGTTTGAAATAGGTGTCCTATTCAGGGATAAGTTTTTATTTTATTCCTCACTATATATCTCACTAAAATCTTCCAGTAGCAACCATACTGAATGTTATATTGTCTTGAAATTTCCTAAAAAAAAAAAAAATTCATTACTTTTAAATTGAGGCTCTCTCAAATTTGAGAAATGGGCAAAATGTAGCAAAATGCTTTGTCAGAATGTAACATGAATGGCCTCTAATCAAATTCCAGATTGAGTCTTTGTTCCTTCTTGAAATCACATTAGCTGGGACTTCACTGTCCACATTTCTTCTTTTTAAAAAATTCTTACGTATTTTGTTTTTATTTTATGTATATAGGTGTTTTGCCTGTATGTGTGTAAATGCACGATGTGAATGAAATGTCTGCAGAGGCCAGAAAAAGGTGGTGGGTCCCCTGGAACTTAAGTTATAGGCAGTTTTTAGCAACCACGTGTGTGTGCTAGGAATCAAACTCAGGTTCTCTGGAAGAAGAGCCCGTGCTTTTAACCACCGAGTCATCTCTCCAGCCTGTACTGTTCACATTTCTCTCATCATTCTTGTCTTCCCAGCAAAAACTTTTCATATTAGTAAATTCACTTTTAATTGTGATTAAATACCTAGATGAAGCAAATTTATGGAGGACAGGTTAATTTTGACTCACGTTTTGAGAGACCTAGTCCATCATGAAAGCAGAAGCATGGCAGAGTTCATGGTATCAGAAGGGTGAGGTTGAGAGTCCTCACATCTTAATGGAAAAGGGAATTGACAGGCGAGGGACAGAAGCTAGGTTATGGCCTTCAAGGACCAATCCTCAGCAATCTATATCTGCTAGGCATCATCTCCTAATGCTTTTACAACCTCAGAAAATATCACCACTAACTAGAGACCTAGTGTTCAAACACATGAGCCTGTAAAGTTCATTTTACATCCTAAATTTAACAGTCCCCATTTCTACCTGAAACTTTAGAACATAGTCCTATTGTCAACATTCCTTACAGCATTCTGACTTCCTACTAGAATTTTTTCATTAAATTCAATTTATAGACGACCAGGTTATTTTTAGCTCACCTCTCCAAACTCTTCCAAATTCCTTTCACAAACAAGTTCCAGAGGCAAAAGACCTGCATAAATCAGGTTTTGCCACAGCAATGACCCCACTCATAGTTTCCGTTTTCAGAGAAGTTATTATAAGCTGTAATAAAATATCAGACATTAACAACTTTAAGGAGGAAAATTATTTGTCTCACAGTTTCTCAGAGTTTAGTGCATAGTTGCCTAGCCATATGAACTTGGGTTAAACATCATGGTGGTGGACATTATGGGGGGAAATGTAGCAGAGAAGATTGCACAGGTTGGGTGCCAGGTCTAACCTTCCAAAATATGCTCCCAGTATTACTTCTTCCAGCAAAACCATACCTATAAAGGATCCAACCTCCCAAAATAGTACCACTGGCTGAGGAACAAACATTGATCTCATGAGTCTATAGGGGATATTTCATTATTCTAATCATACCAATGACTAACATCACTAAATATCAAATAAATCAAGTAAGAATTGCAAAAAGATATTACCTCATACCAATATGAGGGTATGGAAACAGAGTTAAAAGCATCAAGTGGTAGGAAGGATACTGAAAAGTTAGACTCCTTGTGTAGCATTAACAGGAATTTACAATAGTGTATATTCTAAAGCATGGTAGTTCTTCAAAAAGTTAAAAATAGAATTATCATAAAATCTAGCAATCTTAAATCTAGGTACATATCTGAAAGAATTTAGAGAAGGATGCCAAAGATATTTGCATGACCATTTTATTACATCATTATTTATGATAAGCAACATGTAGCAGCAACCTAAATATCCATCGACAGCTGAAACCATAAAGAGGATGAAGATATATGCACTCATGATTCAGCCATAAAATGTAGGAAAATCTGTCATATGATAAGATAGGAATGAAGTAGGAGAATAGTATGCTAAGTAAAATAAGTCAAGGGGCTGGGCATGTGGTGAAACCCTATTATAATCTCAGCAATCAGGAGACTAAGGAAGAAGGATGAGTTTAAGGTCCATTAGGTGTCACAAAGAGTTCAAGGCCAGTTTGAGCTTCATAGGAGGGTTTATTTGAAAATGAAATTGCAAGATTCTCTTCTATGAAGTGTCTAATGAAGTGAAAGTCTTAAAAATGGAAGGAAAGTTGGTAGTTTCCAGTGACTTGGGGAGAAAAAAAAAAGAGGCGCTGTTTAATGGTTATAGATGGTTATAGAATTTCAGTCTTAGAAGATGCAAATTTCTAGAAATCAACAGACAACAATGGACATGTCCTGAACACTGCACTCAGTGCACATGAAAACAGTGAAGATGGTAAATTTTATGTTATGACTTTTTACCGCAGTAATAGAGAAGAAATAAAACAATGGAGATTTATTACATGAAAGACAATAACATTTTGTTCTTTTACCAAAGAAGTTCCAAACTTTCTAGAATGTATCTTAGGAAGCTTCTACTGTTTATTCTAAAATATGCAGTTAAACAAAGTGTTCTTAAATGAAATAAAATGAATGAGAATTTTCATAATTAGCTTATTTTTTATGTAAATTTTTTTTAATTATTGGTTATACTATTAAAGAAAGATATATATATTAGAAAGATACATCAACTTTTGAAGGAGTCATTAGTCAAATTTCTTTATATTTTTCACATAATTTTCTCAGTGAAATTAATTTTAGTTTCATTATAAAAAAA